>NW_006256885.1:1804914-1931062 GCF_000478725.1 Eutrema salsugineum
GGGTGGGCCACGATATAGCTAGTCATACTCTTGGGATCCATGTGTTCTTCCAAAATCGGAGCTACAATATTATACGGCCTTGAAACCGATTTCAACACCTTCATGGTAACCTCACACTCAGATTTCACACAATTCAAACGACGCAACTGTTCAACGATTCCCCTAACTCTATCTATGTAGAAACCGAGCGTTTCTCCTTCCTCCATACTAATCTCTTCGAATTGCTTCTCTAATCTACTTAGTTCCGTTTCTTCGTTACCTTTTCGAAGCAAATCCCAAACTTCTTTGGCAGAAGATGCAGAGAGGGTCTTCCTGAAAGCATAATCTGTGAGAGAAGATTGCAAAACCTGGAGCGCTTCCATGTCTTTTCTCACAAGATCTCTCCATTTTGAAAGATCTTCGGCTTGAATCGTCGTCGCAAACTCTGGAATCTTCGACGGATCCGGCGGGACTCCGTTTTCGACAACATCCCAAAGTCCTTTCACCATTAGTGTAGTTTTCGCGACCGAAGCCCACGTTTCATAGTCGAGTTCGTCGGATTTATTCGCTGCCGCCATAGCCGTTTCTTTTCTACGTTATTTGTTTCTCTGTATACAGTATTCTCTTGGAGAAAGTGATTAGACTCCTCCCTTGATCTTCCCAACATTTTCTTTATATAGTGACACCGTAAAACCCTAAATTACATTTTGAAACCGCCAAATGAATTGGGACGTTTCAAATTCAAACTCGGTGAGAACTGGGTCAATTACTCGGTTCAAATTCCAGATGTGTGATGAAATTAATTAATTAATACGATTAAACCGGAAATTTTCGAATCGGTTCAGGGACGGATATAACGGGGATGGGTTATGGATGGAAATGAATTTGGTTTAAGTCTGGTTCAATTTAGACGGATTGCTTCGGTTTAAAGTGGTTGACCGTACACTACACTACACGCAAGCTTCTCTCTACTAATGGTCAACAAGAATGGTTAACTTGTGATTAGAGCTAACCACGGCAAAACAATGAGAAGCTTCTGGACCTGGAACCTCAAACAAACAGATTGTATTGGGTTGAAACTTGTTCTTGGTCATTCCTATTACATCGGTTGAAGTCTAAATGATGATTAACCCACCTAGAAACTTAGTTTACTACCCAAAAAAAAAAAAGACAAAAGCTTAGCAATTAACCAGCCTTACTAGTGTAATTAGGGGTGAAATCCCTTACATAAACCTTACGAGTTGAGTCCACAACCAAGATTTTTAAGCAGCTAAGAGGTGAGATTAGCTTCAAGCACCTGTAACCGCAGAAAATAGCCTCTCTCTTCCCAAATGCCATGACCGAACAATCTCCCATTCTGATCCTTTATGGTGCATTTTCCTACGCTCATTACAACTCCATAGCCTTGTTGTGTCAACTGGCCAACACTCAAAACGTTTCTGTCGATCACAGGAACATAAAGCACATTCTTGATCGTCGTCTTCTTCCCTTTACCAGTCATGATCACCACATCCCCGATTCCTTCGGACATGATAGTATCTCCGGTGATGAACTTGATTCGAGCCTTGTGTGTTCTGTCTAAAGTCGTGAAATACTTCTCATATGGACTCATGTGATTCGAGGTTGTGGAGTATACCATCCACATATCCTTATCATACGTCTTATGACCAATATCGAATGCAAACATTTGATATTCAGGTAAAACTTCATCCCTGCTTTGGTTTTGTTTCTCAGCTTGTCTTTGCTGATCCTTTCTGGTTTTGTTGCAGTCTCTAGCAATATGCCCTCTTCCTCCACACTGAAAGCATTCCCCTCTTTTACGCCTCGATTTCGTTGAATCATCTTCCCTAGTAACCGGAGAACAATCTTGTTTCGATTCCGATGGTGATGATGATGATCCAACCTCCAACATTTTCAGCGATCTACAGACGGCCTCCACTGGTGCCGATTCAAATGCACCAAGGCACTTACGAACACGGTTAAAACTCAGATTCTCCATCACCGGAGCTGTTCCATCGTATGAATCTGACAGCGAGGTTAACAGTTTTGTGATCGCTCTATAATTGGATAAAGATCCAGCAACCTTCAAAGTTTCATAAAAGGTCTCCACTGGTGCTGATTCAAACATATCAAGAAGCTCACGTAGACTGTTGAAAGTCGGATTCTGCAGACCCATGAGGTTCTCCATCATCGAGACTGAGCCGTCATATGAATCTGACAGCAAAAGTAGCGTGGCGGTTAACTGAGATTCGGATTCTCCACCTGCAAAACAGGGATCATCAACAGCCATCTCCACAAGTCTATCTACGTAGGAAGACGAGACACTTTCTCTTTTCTCCATTCTAAGTCGTTCGAGTTCCGGTTCTAGCTTGGCTTGTTCGTTGCTTTCTTTTAGCAAATCCCAGAGATCTTTGGCCGAAGCGGGGGCCTCGAGTGTCTTCCTGAAAACCGAATCCGGGAGAGAAATTTGCAGTATCTGACGCGCTTTCGTGTCTTTCATCACGGAATCTCTCCATTCGGAAAGATCTCCGGCTTGAAAAGTAGACGACGGATCCGGCGGGATTCCGTTCTCGACGACGTCCCAAAGCCCTCTCTCCACTAGTGTTGCTTTAACGATTGGAGCCCAGATGTCATAGTTAAGGTCACCGGAAACAACGTCTTGTAGAGTCGGTGGTGTATTCACCGTCGCCATAGCCGCAAACTGTTTCAAGGTTTTTCTCGACTTGTCCTCTCTTGTAAAATTCTCTTGGAGAAATCGAGCAATTGTTGATTTGTTTCCCTCATCCCAACACCTTTCTATTTAAACCCTAAACCCTAAACTTTATAGCAGGTCTAATACAGGGTTTAAAGGGGTTCATCAACTGGATTCATAACCCATTAATGATTTAAAAAAATAGGTGAACCCACTATTGTGATGAACTGCCCTTTCAGGATAGATTTTATGAGCTTCATTTTTGAGAGGTTCATGGACAGGTGTCGTATTCTTATTCGCCTGGGTAAAAAAAATGTCAGGAAACAATTTCTCTCATTTTCGACCACCATCTCTCATTTTCTCTCCTTCGTGTTCTCTTCACCACCGGCGATTTCCACAGATTCAACCTAGAATCGGCGAGACCTGCGCTTTCGACACCGGCGAGATCAATTTCGGTTTATCGATTCACGTCTTTGAAGGTAATCTCTCTGCTTTATTTATTTGTTATAGAATTTGGATCTACGTGGTTGAAATTAGGGTTTGCTAAGTTGGGGAAAATTTGTAGGAATCAAAGTAGGTTTAATTGAATGAGTTTAGTGTGTGTGTGAGTTATTGTTAGAAGATTTCTGTAGCATATTTCGATTCGGGTTTTGTATATCATTTGTCTTATGTATAAAAAAGATACAATCGATTTGAATGAGTTTAGTTTGGGGCTCTGCTTTGATTCATCGTATGAATATGATTGTCTTTAGCATTTTTCGATTCATATGTGGTGAAGCATTCATCTGTATAATTTCATTACTGCATATCATACTTCGAATCGATTGGATATTTTTTTGTTTTCGGGAATTGTTAATTGTTCTCTTTAGTTTTCTGGGTTTGATGTAGTTTAATTGGTTTTGTTTACTCATCTCTTCTACTCGTCTATTCTGTTCATGGAGTATGTACTCGTTTGTTTGCTCATTTCTTCATTCGCATACATAGTTTTATGATCGAGTTAGGGTTTAATGTGTGATTGAAACTCTTCTATAGTTAGCTTATAGTTAGTTTTACTTTTAAGAACTCTGCGTGAATGGCTTAGTGATGAGTGTTGGTTTACTTTAGTTGGTAAATGTCTGGTGATGCCTTATAAACAGCTTTTAATATGAAGTAATACAGTTGGCAAAGTAGTTAACGAGTAAACACAATAGTACATTTTGTTTGGTGAATAGTTATGGTGATTGCTTTAACTTCTTTAACTCATAAAAACTTTTTAAAACTTTTAAAAATATTGAATAACAAACTTAAACCAACTATAAACTTGTTTGCTTTGCTACTGAAAAAACAAATCATTCTAAACACATGTCTTTTACTCTTAAAACAACACTACTCTTTAGAACGATTCACTAACCAATTCTCAAAAACTTTTTTTCCTTTCTTCCTCTTTCGATTCAGTAACCACTTCTCCAAACCTTATTATTCATTCGATTCAGTAAGCACTTCTCCAAACTTTCTTCGTCTTTCAATTCTCTAAACCCCAAGCCAACCATATGGATTCACCTACTTCATTTGTAAACCTCCTAACCTCACAACAAGACAAATCTTACACTTTTCCTGAAACAATTGACCTTGGATCATCAGAAATCCCTCGGTTTAGTAGCCAAGGTTCTGATGATCCAAACTTAACTGTGTAATGGTTTAGAATGTTGCTTTGTTTAATGGTTGTTTTTGAATCATCCTCTAATGTTATATTGTTTAGGGAAAAGGTTAAGTTGTTTAATGAAAAGGTTATGTTGTCTAATGTTATATTGTTTAATGAAAAGGTTAAGTTGTTTTAGTCATTGATATCACTTTATTATGTCTTTGCCTTTCAGGTTCCTTTATTTTGGTGCACTACCAGCTTTAGACGTAAAAGAGAGGTGAATGGTCACGGGTAAAAGAGAGCTGTAGACGTAAAAGAGAGGACTGACCACTACTTTGTTTTTGTACTTTCCTTGATTTGTATTTTTCTGGTGAATGGTCACGGGTTATTTTATATGATGTATGGTTCCTCTTGTTTTTGTATGCTTTGTATGGTTCCTCTTGCTTTGTATGCTTTGTATGGTTCCTCTTGCTTTGTATGCTTTATAAAGATGTCACGGGTTTGTTCAGTACTTGTATATATATGCCTTAACTTTTACTCTCATACTTTGTACTTCCATCTCTGCAAGAAAACTCCTCTCGTTCCAGTTTAATATCGTTTTCAGCAAACTCCTCTCTACTTCCATCTCTTCCTTTCTCATATTTCATTCTCATATTTCAATCCCACTATTCTTCAAGATAATGGCTTCTTCTTCAAACCCATATCCAGATGACGATTCTCTAGATCAAATTGTTGATGATCTTTTTGATCAGCATGTAGATAATCTCTTTGATGACCACATTGACGCTCTCATTGCGGACTCCCAAGCGGCTACAAAGAAGAAGAAAAAGCGAGCCTATATTGAACGACATCGCGAAATAGGTCATCAGAATTTATGGAATGACTATTTTGCTGATGATGCAGTGTACCCTCCGCATATTTTTCGACGCCGATTCAGAATGAACAAACCTTTGTTCATGTATATCGTCGAAAGGCTCTCCCAAGAAGTGTCGTTTTTTAAACAAAAAAAAGATGCTATTGGAAGGTTCGGTCTTTTTGCACTTCAAAAATGTACCGCTGCCATTCGCATTATGGCATACGGATGTGCTTCTGATGCGGTTGACGAATATCTCCGACTCGGTGAGAGTACTGCTCTTTCTTGCTTGGAAAATTTTGTTGACGGAATTATAAACTTATTTGCTGATGAATACCTAAGAAGACCCACCCCAGAAGATCTACAACGCCTTCTTGATATCGGAGAATCACGCGGATTTCCCGGGATGATAGGAAGCATAGACTGTATGCATTGGGAGTGGAAGAATTGCCCAACGGCCTGGAAAGGGCAATACACACGTGGTTCAGAAAAGCCGACAATCGTGTTAGAGGCAGTAGCATCGCATGATCTTTGGATATGGCATGCCTTTTTCGGACCTCCAAGTACATTAAACGATATAAATGTTCTTGATAGATCACCTGTGTTTGATGACATATTACAATGTCGCGCTCCCAAAGTTAACTTCTGGGTCAACGGACATCAATACTATTTGGCATATTACCTCACCGATGGTATTTATCCAAAGTGGGCAACGTTTATCCAATCCATTCCATCCCCACAAGGTGAAAAAGCATCATTATTTGCAACAAAACAAGAGTCTGTCAGAAAAGATGTCGAGCGTGCTTTTGGAGTCTTGCAAGCTCGCTTTGCAATTGTTAAAAACCCGGCTCTTTTTTGGGATAAGGTGAAGATAGGAAAAATCATGAGGGCATGTATTATACTACACAATATGATTGTGGAAAACGAACGACTAGCATGCACGCAATTTGATCTATCAGCATTCCAGCAAGTAGAAGGAAGCAGAAGTTCAGAAGTGGATATGACATATTCTACAGATATGCCTACAAATATCAACAATTTGATCGGTAATCGGAAAAAATTTCGGGATCCTAAAGTACACAACCGACTACAAGCTGATTTACTTGAGCACATTTGGCAAAAATTTGGCGGTTTTGAAAATTATAACTGATAATTGTATGTTTTTATTTTAAAAGTAATGTTGTTATTTTTTAATATTCATTTAATGCAATTTAATATTGGTTTACATAAAAATTTGTGTTCAAAAATATTAGCAATTTATAATTTTTCTCTAAAAATGTACAAAAACATATTAATATTTTAATTTTATAAACCCCAAGAGGGGATCACCATTGGAGAGAAAAAAGAGGATGGGATTCTAAGTGGAGTTCAATTCAAAAAAAAATTATTAAAAAATGGTTGATGAACCTCAAGAAGAGTTCACCATTGTGGATGCTCTTAAAGGCCTTTGTTACACTTCTGAGCATTAACTTCTGGTTCAGCTTCTCAATCGATTTTTTTTGTTCTCTTTGAGTCAATTCGGTATATAGCTAACCAGAGTGGATTGGGTCAACAATCTTCTAAAGGAAATCCGGTTAGGTGATTGATATACCCCAAACGCAAACTCGCCCTTCTTTAGCCAAGAAGCTAAATGTTAACAAAAGCTTGAGTCACATATTATGTTTTCATGGAAAAACAGGAATAATACTCGATATATTCAAGCTCTTGTATATCTTCTTTAGAAATTCAAACAATTTATTGGTTTATGTAGGTAAATCAAAGTTACAAAACAGATATTAACCCGATCGATATATCTCTGGAGACTCTTGAGTGTGAGTCAAAAGCAACAAAAACTCGAAAAATCAATTCAAAGGGTGGAAGGAAACAGTGCACACGGTGGGATTTATACTTCTGTACACTAAAAAATCAAAACAGAGCAGAGGAGCTTGAGGAGATGTCTGACTCTACTCTCTCATCTCTATCACGCTCAGCTACTACTTGAAGATCCTTAACTCATGTAGCCATGTCTTTCACCTCATTAAAAGCAACTGGCATATATTCTAAACCATCTCATGTCTACATATATATGTTTACACCAAACTTGTACCCTCAATCAACTCAATAATGTTGAAGATTAAAAGGTGAGTGTAAAAACTCAACAACTAACAACTAGCGAGAGTTCTATTATTCGAAGAGTTTTCCCATCTCAACATCATAGCCGTCCATCTCCAACTGACCAACACTTAACGCGTTTGCCCTAATCCCTGGAACGAAAAGCACATCCTTGATCGTCATCTTCTTCCCTTTCTCGGTCATGACCTTGACATCTCCTGTTCCTTGTGCCATTACAGCACTTCCGTCCAGTAATGTAACCCTAGCTCTCCGCGTTCTGTCTAAAGTGGTGAAAAAACTCTCGTATGGAGTCATATGGTTCGAGGTTGTCGTGTCGGTGTGTATCATCCACATATCCGCATCATATGCCAAATGACGATAATATAACTCATGCGATACATGCTCTTGTGCAGCCTCTGGTTCTAGCATCTCCCAAAGATCCCTGGCCGAAGTTGCCCAGAGAGTCTTCTTGAACACCGAATCTGTGAGAGAAGACTGCAGTATATTGAGCGCTTCCATGTCTTTTCTCACAACATCTCTCCACCTACAAATCTCTTCTTGGAGAGTCGCCGCTACTACTAACTCCGGATTCTTCGACGGATCCGGCGGGATTCCGTTTTGAACTACATCCCAAAGTCCTTTCTCCGTTAGCGTTGTTCTCATCATCTCCGACCAGACTTGATAGTTTAGTTCATCTTCGACAGCTTTTCGTAGAGATTTAGTTTGGTATATCATCTTGAAGAAAGCGAATAAACAGTTTCACCTCATCCCCCAATACTTTCTTTTTATATGCTGGCTGTGGCATCATCATTCCGAACCCTAAATCCGATTACAATTTAACATTTTAAACCGGCCGGTTAAAAGAAAATTGGTTCAACGGAGACTTGGAATTCGCATGGGTTCTAGTTTGGTTTTGGGATGAGGAGTTCCGATTAGCTGATTGTTATACTTATATCCGCAAGACCCAAACGCAATCACTTCATCGCCAAGAAACTTTGAGTCACATTATCTTTTCACAACAGGAATAAAACTCGGAATTTTCAAGCTCTTGTATATCTTCCTTACAAAAACTCTAATAATTTAAAGACTTTATTGGTGTATGTAGGTAAAACAAAGTTACAATATAGATTCACCCGAGATCTCTCTGGAGATTCTTGAGTGTGATTCAAAAGCCCCAAAACACTCTGATAAATCAATTCAAAGGGTGAAAGAAAACAGTGCACTCACTGGGATTTATTCTTCTGTACACTAAATATAGCAGAGCAGAGAGAGGAGATTGAGGAGATGTATTACTCTACTCTCTCACCTCTCCAGACAACGTTCCCTCCTCTTCTTCACCATCAAACTCTTGTTCAACACCTTTTACCTGTTTTTGTATCTTTTCCCCATTAGTAACAAGGTCTCGACTCTTCAATGGTTTAACTAAGACCACAACTTCAGCAGACATATAGGTCTAAAATTATCCGTATGAAGTAAGAAATTGTTAGATTGATCTCTGTTACCTCAGTTACATAATGCATCAGCATGTTCTCGATTCCCGATTTCAAAGTAACAGATGAGCTTGGACAACCGCTACAAGCTCCTTGCATCCTCAGCTTCACTATACCACTTTCCCTGATCAAAAACCCACCCAAAGGATTTTACTTGACAGACCCAAAAAATAACAACAGATTTCCGTGTTATTGGTACAACTTGAGGTACGTAAAACTTACGGGTCGAACCCACAATACTCGATGTCCCCACCATCATCTTGGACTGCTGGTCTGATGCGTGTTTCTAGGAGTTCCTTGATCATTGCTACGGTTTCAGAGTCATCCTAAAATCGCAAAAAAATACAACAACACTTGTTAGTACCCAACAGGATTTATCTCAAAACGTCAAATAATAATTAATGGAGCAACATATTTGTGGGGAACAGTTTCTCCTCCCAGTCAAGCTATCACAATCAGCTACTACTTCAAGATCCTAACTCATATTCATCACCTCATTAAAAAGCAACTGACACATATTTCAACTATCTCATGTCTACAAAGCGTTTACAGCAAACTTGGTATTACCCTCAATTAATTCAATAAATGTTGAAGATATTGTTAGAAACACAATCCAGACACCCTAAACAATTCAGGAGGTTTGGACAAGGACACTCTAAACGAAAGTAAGTGTTGGAGCAATAGTGCAAGAGGAGGTCTTTACCTCGTTGATGGCAGTATCCTTGGCAGCAGCAGCTTGCGAGTCCAGAAACAAAGGCTCCCCAGAAGAATAGAAATCCATGACAGCTGCAAACACTTCAGGCTTGAGGATATCCCATGACACATCATCTGACTTCGTTACAGTGACAAAATCTGCCCCAAAGAAAACTCGAACTACACCTGCAATAAAAAGAAAGAACCACATCACATTGAAAGACAGAGTCTTGCGATTAAATCAGAAAAACAGACAGATAACACGAGGGATAACAATACCATCAATGGAGTAAATGGCCTTGGCTAATGGTGAACCTAAAGCTGAACGAACGTTAGGGAAATCGGCGCTTCCAACCTCCATGACTGGCTTTCCAGGATAAAACATCAGAGAAGAAGGATTCGGGGTCGATTGTGTTTGGATAAACATCGTCCTTCTCTGCCCTGTAAACAAAAAAATCCATGAGTTACAGCTAACTAGACCTTTAAAGCTGCCATGATATTCGAATTTCTGCTCAAAGACTCCAGAGATAAGATTGCTCTAACTTCAAGCATGAAACAATCTAAATTTTGCATCGAAGCAAATGATCTAGGAGACGGAGAGAACAAGAAAACAAAATCTTCTCGTGATGGTGATGACAATAAAATACGAAGACAAACAGCCAAGAAGATCAATACCTCCGAGAAAAGCCCATTTCTGAGGAAGTGAAGAAGATCTCGAAGAGGTAAGAGCAGAATTCGTCGTCCGAGAATCACGTGAATTGGTCGGAAACTGCGTAGCCGCCGAGATGAAAAGCGAGCGACGAGACACCAGAAGAGAAGAAGACGAAGAAGAAGAAGAAACCGTACTTCCTCGAGAAACGATTCGCGAAAGAGAAGTCACAATCCTCGCAATCCCTTTCATTGCTGTACCCACTTTGACAAACGCAATCTCTCAAGGCCCTTTACTCGCCGCCTTATTATACTTGTGTTTCAAAATCACGCAGAAAAAAACAAACAAATACCAGTTAGGGTTTCGTCCTAATCGCAGAACGGACCGGAAAAAGAGAAGCTTGTGAGGTCGTGTGATGAATTTTCGAAGAGATCATTATATACGCGTTGTCTTCAATTATTCATTGACATTTGACAGTGAAAATTGACTTTTCATCAAGACTCTAAAATGAAAATGGATAATATAATCTATATATACCAATTCTGATAATTTTGGCAGCTCAAAGAAGAAAACAAAAGAAACTAAAAATACAATTCCATCTTCAAGCTTGAATTTAGTAGTCTGCAACACGACACCAGCCTCAATGTTCTCGCTTTGTTTGAAGCATCTCAAAGCCATGGATGAACAAAAAAAAGGCATCAGCTTTGTCACCTTCAACTAGTTCCTAGAACTCCGAACTCGTCTGGCTTCTGTTGTGTCTGAACGGTTTAGTTTTGGCTACATCTACCACTATCATCCACCCGTTGATAATCTGCGCAGAGAGAAATCACCAACAACATCTGTATCAAGCTTCTTTCCCTATCTCTCTATCACATTCATGTTAAAACTTTACTTTGAGTAGATTAAAAAAACACTTTAAGGTCCGAAACGGTAGTTTTACCTTTCCATTCATCTCTTTTAGTGCAGCGCTTGCGGCTTCCTCTGTCTTGTACTCTATAAAGGCGTAACCTTTTGATCTCTTGGATATCTTGTCCATAATGATTTTTACTGCAGATTGAAGTTATAAGCTGTGATTATCTATCTTTTCCCGATGATATTTTTAACCTGTGAATCGAATAGTAAATCCTCAGTACCTTCAACTAGTTCACCGAATCCTTCAAATGCTGCACGAAGTGTCTTCTCAGATGTGTAGAAGGACAGTCCTGAAATTTGAGAACACCCAAGATACATGTTCTATAAGTAAATGTAATCTTCTGTCATAACTTATTTGTAAATTAACAAATTCTGCAATGTAACCAAAAGCGTTTATACAATCTCAAGTGTTCGCATACCAGTTATAAACAGCTTCTTCGTCTTAACAGGAGGAGACTCTGAATCATCTCTAGAATCTTGTGTACTGTTATCGCCTTTTGGAAAAAGGAAAGAGAGCAAAAATTTACAACAATGTGAGATTATACACAACATTGTTTTCAATGCGTAAGATCAGCATCCAAGACAGACCTTCATAGTCTTTGTTCAGTGACTCAAAATTGTTATCCGGAACAACAGCAAGAACACCAGGGACACCTGCATCAATTAGACACCATCTCTTAATCTGTTAGTTTAATTCAGGACAAACATTGTTGTCTGATTTTCCGTATCACAAACCAGCTAACTCCTGAGCGCATTTTTCATCGAGATCACAACAAAACCCGAATTTGGACTGCCAAGAAATATGATAAAGACACATCTGTGCATCCTTTTCACTGCGAAGAAAGGGGGTAAAAAGTGCTTTTAAAAGCTTGAAGGAGGCAATAGCTTCCCCAAGGCAGAACCAAACAAAGAAACTCACTTCCACAAAACCTTGGATAGCAATTGAACACAATGATCAACCATTTGAGCCTTGGTAACAATCCCAACTCCTGGCTTATCTACACGGACCATCCAGTGTTTCACTGTCCCATGATCAAACAAGGAAACACCTGTCTGCTTCCCAATGCCGTAATTCTTAGTCTCTGAACTGTAATCAGCTTCAGGTCTAACAGATACTACTCCAGGTAAACCTAAGTTCAAAGAGCACAATCAAAACACCATAGAAACAGAATCTCCAATTCTATCAATGCAATAAAGCTAACATATGAAACTCACGAGAGAGCTGGCGTGAAGTATGTTCGTCGATATGACAACAAAACCCGAAATGGGTATCAAAGGAAGCATCATATATACTCATCTGCGCATCTTTTTCGCTGCAAACAACATAAATATAAGCAAAGTGTTGAATCACAAAATCACAAGAAACAGACTAAGAATGAGAAGAAGAAAAAAGGAACCTACTTGCCCAACACTTTGGCGAGAATCCGAACATAATAATCTACGATATCGGATTTAGAAGAAACCCCTTGCGGAGGTTTATCCAATATCACCATCCAATAGGTGTTTCGGGAAAGAGCAGTAGAAGAAAGCGGTGCGGAAATTGCAGAAGAGGAGAAGACGAGGTGTGATAACGAAGAGATATGGCTCTTTCGAAAAGTTCCGAAATTGATGTTGAGAGAAGAAGAAGAAGAAGAAGAAGAAGAAGAAGAAGAAGAAGAAGGGAAGAATCGGTTACTGATAATGTCCGATGAAGACTTGGAGGAAGGGAGGAAGAAGGAAGCGGAAGCAATAAGAGCTTCCATTTGAACTCCTCGGCTTTGTTTCCTCTCTACTCTTCTTTGTGAAAACGAAAAATCCGATTTTTACTTCTTTTTTTTTTGTCGTCCGAAAAATCCGATTTTTTAATGAAAATGCAAAATCGTTTGCTTTTTTTTTGGAGCAAAATCGTTTTGTTTTTAGAGTGAATTAGAAATGGGAATGGAAATTAGACTATGGTCATTCTTGAAAATACTAGTCTAAAATTGGTCATTTGTTATAATTATTCTTGTTTTTAACTCATGTTTCTACTAGTACATTAATTTTGGTATTTATTTACAAGGCAGAAGACTATAAATGTTAGTCAAACTCAAAAATCAATCTTATCTTGTGAAAAAAAAATGAGATTATTATATATAGGTTTTCATAGAATTTCAAAGTTTATTAGTCTACATAATTTATAGCATATTTGGTAATAAATCGAACTAGTTTACACGGAGATGGAACTGTGCTAATCCGTGTATAATTTAACCGGTTTTGATGGGTTTTACGAAAACCAGGATTTTTGTTTCTTTCTGTTATAACAAAAAAAAACGTTAGATCTGTAAGAAAAAGTCGGAAAAAAAAACTCTACGTCTCGAAAGAAGAGAGGGAGATGAAGAAGCCGGTCGGAGCAGAGAAGAAGAGGGTTAAAAGATCATCGGGATCTGCATCTACCTCCGTCAGAGATTCCGGTTCTGATGCACCACCTAGGGTTTGCTCTTATTTCTACCATTTTATTTTCTAATCTCTGTCAAATAAAAATTTGTTCTTAGGTTACGTTTCTCTTTTGTTTGATCTGTTTCGTTCTCTGATGGAGCGAAAAACCTATGATTATATGATTTTTTCGTAATTATTGTTTTCCAAATTGTATATGTGTGCGATGATATGTGTTCGTTCGTTTCCTGAATGTCAACACTGTTTTGTTTTGGATTTTTTTTGAAACATTTTACTATTTATTGGTTCTGTGAGTTGCTGTAAATAATAATCATAATCTCTAGAATGTTAATTGGTTTACTTTGATGGTGATTTTTTGGAGTAGTGAGAAATGATCCTTTTGTTGTTTGCATTTACTTAATTGCTTTGTGTAAATGCTTATTCTGATTGTATATATTTTCTACCTTTTCTTTGGTTTTCTTAGAAGCAGAAGAAGGATTTGTTTCAGTTGTTTGCTGAGAAAGTTAGAGACCACAAGGGATTGGAATCAAGATGGGCTGTTATGGAGCAAGCACGAGTTGAATACTTCAGAGGAAAAGATTTCGTGAGCTTCATAAAGAATCACCCCGAGTGTAAAGAGATTCTGGAAGAAGATAAAGACCTCGACACAGAAGATATTGCAAATGTGCTGTTGGGAAAGAACCTTTTGGTCCGCTGTGATCGTGTTACAAAAACTCTTCGTCCCGGCAAGAAAAAGCTGTCTACCTGGCCAGCTCATCTGGAGATTTTCCGTGTAAGTTGATTTTGAGTTGGTTTAAATGCCAAATCTGTTAAGCTTCAAGAGAAAATGTCTATTGAACATGTTGTCTCATCTCATTTCTAGAGATATCATCCATTTATTAAAACTTCTCATCATCAAGTCCTTTCGTTCTTGTTTGTGCCTGTTTTCCATTTTCTTTTGAGTGAGATTTGCATTAAATAGCGCAAGTATTTCAGCCTTTTGATTTCTTTTTTCTCTTTTGTTACGCAGGATGATCAAGCTTTCTCTGAAACTGATGCCTTTTTTGCATGGACGTTTGAAAAACGGCATCCACTCTGGCAAACACTTTTGTCCTTCTTCTGGCCTGTATTGACTCTCGCAATTTGTTTGTTTCCTGTGTACCCACACCGTTGCAAACTGATTGTTCTCTACTCATGTGCGGGCATTCTTCTGATGATTCTCTCCTTGCTTTTCGGTAAGCTCGACATATATAGTCTGTTTGGTCTTGTTTTTCTTGCACCTTAAAAAGTCGCTTTCTCGAGAGTGTCTTTTCACTCAGAAGACTCCATGATTGGCTCTTAGTTTTTTTTATTACCACTGAGAATTGATAGAACAGCAAATTACCACTACGCACTGCTAGGCAATCATTTATTGGCTGTAGATTGGTGATATGTTGTTTTCACTTGGCTTACACTGAAATTTGGCTTTCTTGATTACCATGAATGTTGCAGTGAGAGCAGTTGCTTTCGGTTCGATGTGGATTCTCTTGGGAAAGCGTGTGTGGTTCTTCCCCAACATTCTTGCAGAGGAAGCCACATTGAAGGAACTGTTCCGTTTCTGGCCAAAGAAAGACGAGGAAGAACCGCCCAAGTGGACATCTAGACTTTTCTATACAGTAGTGGCTGTTGTTGTTGTCATGCTGCTTAGGCACCATGCCCCTGATGAAGCTGCTCGTGCCAGGTATATAACTTAAACAAAGGTCACATCAATTCATGCCACACGTCAAGGGGAGATAGTTCTGTCTATAATTGCTATGAGTACTCTCCTTGACTGAACCTTTACGGGTTCTTGGCTCCTGATTTATTTGCAGTAGAGGTTGACTTTGGATGAGTTTTTTTTGGTTCATACAGGTACCAAAGAAGGATGTCCAACATCATCGATGATGTCCTTGAGTGGTCACCAAAGCTAGCACTCTCTGGTTTGATGGAGAATCAGCCACCTGTGAACGTCACAGAGGCGGCTAACAACTCATCAGATGCAGCAGGTCCCGACCATGCTGAAGAGGCCGACCTAGATGAAACTCAAGGCGAGGAAGAAGCTGAAGGCTGGACCAACTCTGATATAAAAACATAAAAAAACTATATATATAGAAAAGTTCATTGTAACAATAAGTCAGCCTTATGTGACCAAGACGAGGTGAGTTCTTATAAGAAAAGTCTTGAAAGATTTGGTGGTATTCCATTACTCTTTTCATTTTGTCACACTTTTGGAGTTTAGTTATCAATCACAGTTTTGGATTCATAACTTCAAGTCTCGGGCAAAAGATCTATCACTCGCTAAGAAATGTTTACTTAAGTTACTTGACAAACAAAAGCAGCAATATTTAACGTATCCAAACTGAAAACAAAAAAAAAAGCACACAAGTATTTGTACAAAACAAGAAAGAAAACTCTTCAATGGCTGCTACCAAATAAGCCAACCAACAAAGAGAAAGCCAAGAATGAATTGCCGCCTTGTGAGGTCACTTGATGGCTAGACGAGCTTGAGAAGGATGGTTTGACGAAATGCTGTTCCATTGCTGCCCTGAACAGTCTGCTTCTTCTCTTCTCTTATAAGCTGAGCTCTGCATCTCATCGGACTGATGTGTATTGTACTCATCATTCCAAGCTTCAGGTTGATCAGAATTAGATGTCGTCGGGGACTGAGTAAGATGAGCATTGCTCTTTTCGCCAGCTTTTTGCTGTGAAGCTTCGGTGTTCGTTTTCTTTGCAAACCGTCCTCCAGTACCCCTAGGCCTCCTCATAGCATGTTGATGCCGAGATTCATGGAGATAAGGCTGTGTAGCACGCAGAAAAAGAAACGAAAAAAATAATGATGCATTGAGCAGCGTGTTGGGATCACAAGTAGATCGAAGCTCTCAAGAAACTAACTATATATTCATGGTATATGCAGTTCACCTTTCTGGATTTGATTAGCTTCTTCTCTAGCTCTGCCTTGGCGCGTGCCTGCCTTCGTCTCAGAATCGCCTGGTACTGTTTAGCATTCACGTAAACTGGTTCTTGTGCCATCTCAGGAGGCAGTGGCATTCTTGAATGAGGCATCCCACCATATGGAACATAAGCCTGATAAGGAAAGTGCTAGCTATCAGAAAGTCACCTAATTAAATTCATATTTCTTGTTCTTTCCAATAAACGACCAATTTAAATCAGAGTTTATTTATATATCAAGAATACTTGTAAATCCTCAAACGACGAACATAGTCAAGGCAATTTTAAACATGCTAGAGTTCAAAGCACCTACGAGTAGTAGAATATTTGAACCTGAAATCTCATGTCTCACAACCCAATAACAGCCACGAATCATGGCAGGACATGCCATCCAATCGTGTCACATGATCAAATCAAATAGTCTTAACAGAGAAAAATAGTTGGGGCTTAAGGAAAGCATTATAAATAGTTTGGTAATGAAATCATATACCAAGGGATGATGTCCATAGGCTCCCATCATTCCAGCACAATATGGATCCTGGTATGGATTTGAAGATGCCCACCCCTGCATAACTCATAACCAAAACCGAAATAGTAAGCAACCGTAGCTCAAAAACAAAACATGTATCAGCAAAATCAAAGATATATTGGGAAATTACAACTGTGTGGCCAACAAGTTGAGGGTGAGGAGGTCCTGTGATGCCAGGATGCAGGAGCTCTTGATTTTTTTCACTAGCTGCAAATCGAAATACAGTAACAAACACTTGGGGTCAAAAATGTTAAATAACGACTGTAAGCAAATTCACAAAGCATAAGCACTGAGAAGAACAAATCAATGCACCTGATTGGGGAGACGTTGTGACTTGTGATTCCTTGTTACTATTATCATCTCTATTAGGTGGTGATTTCGACCCGTTTGATTCTCGGTTACTTTGGTTTTCCAATGCTATAGACTTGGAAGAATTTACTCCAGCTTCCACATAAGAATTTGCGTTGCAGGCAGCAGCAGCACGCTGCCAATGGTTTAAACTATTTATCGACGACGATGATGTATGATGCACATCTGACACAACTTCGTTCCCAGTGTCAGATTTTGAATGCATGTCTTCAATTTCCTGTTCGAAATCTGATTGTTAGTGATGAATTTCAGCTACCTAATCGAATTGTATCGGTCAAGGCAAAAAAAAATATCCACACAGAACAGCAAAAATCAAATACGATTTAGCAATCGCAGCTCTCAGAAGCTCGGTAACAAGTAGAAAGCAAAACCCAGAAACGCTTGAAGATGGAATTCACGTAATCGGAGAAAAATTTCGCAGCTTTGGAAGATTGAAAGAGGGAATAAGAAGAGACAGAACAAAACCCTAGAACAAAGGTAAAACCAGCTCATGCAATCATGAATCAACAACGAATTGATGAGAATCGACCATTTCAACATACCTTTAAATCAAAGAACGATGAGACCGTCTCGGAGGCGTCTACGGTGGTTGAATAAGACGCTTCCGCTTGGAAGACGAACGATCTGATAAAGTCTCAGTCAGAGGAAGAGGAAGAAAAAGAAAAAAAAAACAATTTTATGGAATTGAATTGAAATAATTAAATCTATTTTGTTTTGTTTTGATCGTCGTAGGATGTATAAGTTTTGTTCCGTTTTGAATCTTGGTTGCCACGTGCTGCCCACGTGAACGGCGGCAACACACAAAAATTTCAACTAATTTAATGAAATATATATAGTTCGAATATGGAGTCAGTGCTCCGAATGGGCTTATAAGCCCTATATTACAAGGCCCATATCCTATATTGTAACGCCCATCATCTTAACTTTACAGAGACTTTTTTTTTCTACTCTAGCTGCCTGATTGGTAATGGACTAATACTGGAGAAATGCAAATTAATATATTTCTTACAAATAAAACATTTGAACAGTAATTTTTAATCATGAAATTGGCTAATTATTTTAAAACAAATACATTTTTATAAACAGATAGTATGTGATTGATTCGATTTTTTGTTTAATGATTCAAATTTTATATAATTGCAAAATCATTCTACTATTTTACGGGATATCAATTAAAATCGCAATCATCATGTTGAATAAACATATTTGTTCCCTTTGTCAGAACTTTTCTTCTTCTCCCTTTTTAATAAATCAATTAGATATTACAAATATTGGTTATATAAGCTTATTGGAGTTTTATTAAAGTCTTTCATGTGTTATTTTAGTCATGTAGTAGTTTTGATTGAAATTATAAACTTGATGTCTCACAAAGCGAAAATCCAAAATTTTCTAGAGAAAAAGTTGTTGAATTCAGCAAAATGTTGGAGACAAAAGCCAACAGAATAAGAATATTTTACCAAAGGTACAAGCTGGCAGAACAAAAATATATTCTCAAAAAATAAAACTAACTAAAACATGAAGTTAGAAAAATTAGAAAACAGGTCATAAATTTGATAACAAAGCATTAAAGTGAAAACCTACGAAATAAAGATATAAATGCAGAGGAGCATCCAAAAGTAGTAAAAAATTATTAGGGGTTAATGGGGTTTAATCACTAACGTGAAGTCCTTGTATTGCTCCGAATTTATTTTGAAACTACTCGTTAAAACCACTTGAAACCGTTAAAGACGAGTGTCACTGAATGTACTCATGCCCTATGTATAATGTAATTTAGTCACGAATGATTTATCTTTTTTGTCGAACAAAGAAAAAAATAAAGATGTGATTTTAACTTTTTGGTGAGAAATTATGGAAGAAAAAATAGAGAGAAAAGAAAATGATGAGAAAAGCCGCACGAGTCGCTTCATTGGATTCCCTTGGCAGATGTTATCCTCTGCCTCGACACTGTGGCCATCCCCACTAACTCTTCACATATTTTTCGTCTCTTTGCTTTCACTATTTTTTAAACATATCCATGTTCTCTCATTAGTCTAAAATTATTTTAAAAATGTAATGAAGTGTGACAAAAAGGTGAGCTGAATTAGGGAAGAAAGTGAAAAATATAGTACACTTTTGAGATATAACATAAAATAGTAAAATTAAGTTAACAAATTTGGATCCAGACAAAACAAAATTGAGCATATCAACCAAAGTGGGATTTAATTAATGATATATAATCTGCCATTATTTTACATACCCAATAAAAATAGGGAATATCAAAACTACTTTTGTGGATTTTTGTTGATTATATAATAAAAAGTGTGTGCATATACATACATACACGCCTATAATTTTTTAATTTTTATTTTGGTATGCGGTGCTAAAGTTTAATAATCACAAATTCAGCGGTGTAAACTTGTAGTAATTGAAGAAGATGACCGGTGTTGTTTTAATTAATGTTATTGGGACCTAAATTTAGTGTGATGTTCCTCGTAGAAAGTGACTGTTTCTGCTAATCAAATAATATTGTATGATATGGTATTATTTTGGAAAGCTGTAATATGTCACTTATAAATTAAAACGATTCTGCTTTACCGAATTTGACTGTCAAGGAACGTGAACAAACTCAGGCAATATGAACAAACCGGCGAGGAAGAACGATACGTTAGGTGAACAAAAAAGGGAAAATCTAAATCCACATCGAAATGACAAAAACTGATAAAGATAATTGGCTAGAAATTAAAGTCAGTAGCAACCTAACACATAGCACTTAGAAAAAAGGGATGCAATAAAATTATAAAATTGATTAAAGGGTTGGGTATCAATTATAGTTTATATCGTAGTTGATTTTAATATACCCTACCACAAAACTCAAACCGACTTCATTCAAATTATACCCAAAAAAAACAAGCGCCAAAGACACAAAATGTAAACACAAAAAAGAGAAGAACACCCAAAAATAATAAGAAAAATAAAACATCACACGAAACATTATAATATACTCTTCGTTATTGTATTAACAAATCAAAGAGATAAATTTTGATCATCTTCTCATACTACTCTCTGTATCGATCCTATTCTTAATAACAAAATAAAAAGACTATTAATTCAACTCTATTCATCGATCGTGTGCTTTGACGAAGAAGAGCTCTATCTCCGGAGGAGCAAAGAAAACAATTTGTCTCCGTCTTAACACGCAGTTCTGTGGGACCCTTTGCTTCTTAGGAGCCGGTGGACACGTCAGAATCTCCGGTATCCGAGACTTCTGAGCTTTCGGGGTACAACAACCGCCGCTGCCTGGCGACGTCGTCAGCGCCGCCGGAGAAGGAGAGGGAATAGAGTAGTTTGTATCTTGAGGAGAAAACGACGTCGTCGTGGAAGAACACGAAGAGACAATAGTAGATGAAGAAGTTTGATCGAGAATAGTAGTAGTTGTGTCGGTGGTGGTGTTGTTGTGTTGTGGAAGTTGTTTCTTGAAATGGGGTCTTTTGAGTTTCTTCTCAGCTCGGTTTGGTCTTCTTGCCTTTTTTGATGCCATCTTAGACCTAATCAAAAGAGGGTTTTTTTCAAGAAAAGAAAAATAGGAAGAGGGTTTTCTATTTTTTGCGAGATTAGGTGAGAGGAAAAGAGAGAAGAAGAAGAAGAAGAAGAAGAGAGTCGTTGCCTATTTGCTTAGTTAGCATATATAGTATGAGACACGAGTCAACACGTTAGTGGGAGTGTCGCTTTAAAAGTTTATGAATTTTGACTACCTAAAGTTTTCACTGAGACGAACAAAAGAAAAGTGATGAACTGATTTTTAAAAAGGCAAAGAGATTTCTTAAGTTTTTTAAGGATCAAATTGCTTGCAAGTCTGACCAACAAAATGGGTCGTATATTTATGTTTGCCGTTTTAAAAGACTAAAATCGTAAACATTAATAAGGCTTTGACTAGGTATAAAAAATATAGAGTAAATTTTTCATCAGAATCGAAGTTTACTACAAGTTCTGCTTTGTTTTCACCGATCAGGAAAAAAAAAACGAAGCTTCGTTTTGCTGAAAAGTGGAAAAATGGGTAATTAAACAAAAGATTTTTTTTTCTCTACAAAGCTTAATTATGAATGAAAATATTTTTCCGCTTCAATTTTCTTTTCCTCTTGTTTCTTTCTTCAAATTCAACTTGCTACTCTAATATTTCCACCAGTCAAAGCCGAAGAATCAAAGAACTCATATGAAAATTTACAAAATATTGTTCTAACATATAATGCAAAAATGCGTTATATAATACGAAAGTTCATATATACTTACGGTGAGATATTGAAAGTTGACAAAACAAACAGGAATAAGATAAGTTGATTAATGTCATAGTTCGAAATGTTAAAAGGTATTTATTCGTTAATTATAACAATAATAACAAACATGGATATCTTGAGCTACTATAATGATAAACCGGTAAAACTAAGGAATAGCAAAAAACAGGGATATTTTTGATGTCATAAATTCAGGTTTACAGTGGTGCTGGTGCACATACAACTTGAGTCTTTGACAATTCACAGTTTCACATGGTGACTGTAATTTTTGGGAAGTAGTAAAACATTTCTATTAAAATACATAAATGGTGTCGGACTAGAGAGAGAGTTATACTGACGACCCACAAAAGGTTAAATTATTCGGTTTGGATGCACATAGGACCCCGACAGCGACAAACCGAGAAAATTGACCTTTTTCCATTTTAATTTATTTATTGTTTTCCTATTTTTTTGTAAGTAGATGAGGTTACTATTATTTAATTCTGTTTTCTGCCGTCCAAATAGTCGTGTACAGAAATTTGAGACTACAAATGGCAACTAACTATCACATTAACACTTCTCTACAATGTCATTTATTACTGGAGTATACATACATATATATATTCACACACAAAAATTAAAAAATGAGTCCCAAAATATTTTGTATGGAGTATATCTTAATCTTAAGAAATTTCCTTTTCTACATGTTTTGTTCATGCAGAATATACGAGTGTTACATGATATATTCATAGTCAGATCTAAGTATTAAAAAAAAAAAGATCTAGGTATTAAAATTTGCGAAGATCATGTAAAACAAAATAGAGTCCTACTGTATACCGTACAAAAATATAGTTAAATTAAAAGTGACAACCGGAAAAATAAAAGAAAACAAATAATAAGATAAAGCCCCAAACACAAACTTTGATGTAGGAAGGAAAGAAAGAGATCACGTGGACTGACATGCAAATTCAATGTATTATAAGTATAACTACAAATATGGGTTTGTGTACACCCCAACTAACTCTTTCCGATTTTAGTTGGGGTATGGTTGTACCAGTTTTAGAAACAAAATGCTAAATATTGTTTGGAGTCTGATATTAATAATAAAGACTAAAAATGAATAAAACTTTTAAGTACCCCCAAAAGTACATAAATCTGCGGGATTGGCTCTTGTCATGGGATCCTAAACATAGGATTCACTATGAGAAGCGGCACTTTAGATTCTCGTATATCTTAAGTGTTCACACAGAGAAACAGATAAAGGAGTTTATAATTTTTTGGGTTTTGGGTTAGCAAATGTATATTTTAAATTCGCTATAATTACAAAATATCTGTAGCGTTCCATTCAAATTTAAAGCATTGTAACGTATATAATCTACTAAGCCTTGTACTTTCTCTTATACGCATGCATGTGAACAGGATTGTTGTTAGTGATCGTAGATCTGTAGATAGATTAGCTAAGCTAAGTTAGCCGGAGAATATATTGTATCTTGGAGTACAACGAAACCCTTATATCATAACATAAGAATAAGTTGCCGACAAAAAAAAATCTCTCTCTCATATAATACCATCATCATATATATCTGCAAGCACAGTTTTAATTCATAGAGCAAAAAAATAAGTCTAGGCTAAAATGTACTTTTCTTAAAGTATGTATGAATTTTCCATCAAGTTGGCATTTTGACAAGTACAAAAATTACTAAGACAAATAAAAAGGAAATCTATGGCGATGAGTTAATTTAACAAACACATATTGTTATTCTTCTTCGAAAGTCTTCTAAATTCCGCGTGGCCATCCGATTTCCACATGTTAGCACTTTTCTGAAGCCAAACCTCACATTATCATCGACGCTTAATGGCAAACAAAACATAATGTGTACGTGGTATTGCAAATTAGCCTTCGGCTGCTTCCATCTCTGACTTTTCCATTGTGAAGTTTTTTTTTTTCTTTTCAATAACGGTACACCATTCCATGACCGATAGTGGAAGACGGCAGACTTGGACTTTTGGAGTTGAATTTAGTTTGAATATGACCAAGTCCTTCAAGGTGCGAGAAAAGATTATGATTGATTGCATTGGGGAAAATTTGTAGAGCATTTGATAAAACTTGGTCGTTACTCGTTAGAGACCCGTCTTGCAGCACATTCTGGATAAAGAGTAAAATTATTAGATTTTGCATTTTTTACCTTTTTGTTTTTAAATGATCAATACTTAATTTCCCCCAGATAATAATGATTTATAATATTTTCTAATAGATGGCGCTATTATTTACAATAGCTTTCTTTGTGATTGTAACCTTTAAGTGTAGAAAGTTCAAATTAAATAATTGTCAGATTCCTTTCAGAAATGTGTGAGAAAGCATAATGACAAAAGAAAAGGTGTAGTTTTCAATTGGATAAACCCAAAGTTTCTTCTGCTTGCATAGTAACATCTTCAGATGGTAAAATTAAATGCTAACAATGATTATGATCCAGCCGTTCATTTGTTTTTGATATTTTGCTACAAGTTTTAAAAGTGATATTAGAAGTGAAAAAGGCAAGAAGTTACAAAAACCTAACAACTATTCTACCATTGTATTTATACATATTTGTTCAGTGGTTTTGGCCTTTACCATTAAAATGTCTGAACTACTGTCAAGAAAATATCAAAGACAGGAAAATACATACTGCTCCATACTGTTTATCTTTTCGCACCAAACTAACATATCAATGAAGACAAACTGCTTTTACCAGTCTGTTTACCCAATAAACACTACAAAGTATCCAAAACGATTTATCACTTCAAGGTTTCTGCCGTTTTAACCACATGACTAACAGGCAAGAATATCAATCAATATTCCTATTTCCACAACTTAAGCAATAGCCTAAATAATGTTACAATCCAACAAGAGTTTTTGTAATAAATTAAATTTCGATGTTCTTTGGATGAAAACTTTAATAACTTTTGAAAGTTTCAAAAAAACGTATTTTATGAATTAAATCTTAACAAAAACGTATTTTTATGAAAGTTTCAAATACGTTCTTTAGTTTTTGTCATATGGATTGCATTTTCAAAAGTTACTAAATATTACTCCCTCCGTTTCACAAAGATTGTCGTTCTGACATTTTTTTTTGTTTAAAAAAGAATGTCGTTTTAGAATTTCAATATAATGTTTAACATAAAATACCATTTTTAATCTCAATAATTTCAGAAAATTAATTATAAATATAATTCTAAGAGTCATTTTCTGCAAATTAATAAGAGTATAAGAGACATTTTATCTTATTTCTTAATTTGTGTGAAAAATGTCAGAATGACACTCTTTGTGAAACGGAGGAAGTAATTATTAGCAAAAAGAAAAAGCATTATAAACTAGTTAAATACACTTTGATTAAATATCATCTGATTGCATTAAACCAGACCAAAACTAATAGAATTTTAAGATTTGAATATGAACTAATTAATGTATAGGTAATTTCAAATTGTAATTTAGAATGTATATATATATATATATGTTTTCTATTACTTTGAATAAATTTGGTAGTAGATTTAAATCGTATTTTGACAGTATAATTTTTGTTTCGTTTATTTTTTTAGTTAGTTTTTTTTTTTATAAAAAATCTAATTTTATAATATAATATTTGATTAATATTAAAAGATGAAAAATACAATTATGATCACTAGCAAATAACAACAAACACATTTTTCATAGGCCATTTAAACAATTAGTCTTTGTACAAAATGACTTCTAAATTAGTTTTAAATTTTATGGCCCCAAACAAATGTTTGATAGCGGCTTTTGTCCAAATCAAATTGTTGAACGAAAAATTATATAACAAAATATAAATTTACAAACAATATTAGTTAGATTTGTTTTTTTAATATCTTAACATAAAGTTGTTTCAATATTTCATTTCCTTTTAAAATGTTTTTTTATTATGTATGAAAAAAATATATTAAACGCGAACTTCAAATTATATTCTAATATATTTTTGAAGAAAACAAGCAAAGTATTTCATCAAAGTTAAGCCCTAGGCCAATGTTTTCCAATACATAACATAGACACGGCCCTGCCTGACCAGATAGTACATCAAAACCGGAACGATCATCAATGCGTTGAAATTGTGATCTTGTGACAACCATTTTTGAAGGAAAAAAAGTAATGAAAGTTACCACGACACAAGTGGTGGGATCATCTTCCTCTTGATAACGCCTCCTCTAACTCCGCAATCGATGAAGGAAACAGCTCTATGTAACGGCTCCCAAGCGTTTTCCTGTCCTTGACCATCGCAGCTCTCGACTCGTCTGCGTTCTCAAACTCCACAAACGCCTCTCCAGTGGGTCTCCCTTCAACATTGACAGTAACATGAACAGAGTCTTCAGACAAATCGAAGTCTTTGAAGAAGTCAACTATGTCTTCTTTCCCTGCTGAGAAAGGTAACCCTCTCAGCCTCAAGATACCCGTATGCTCAGCATTCTCTTTCCCATCATAACTGGATCTAGCCCTTTGCACATTCCTGCGAGGTGAATATCCACCACCACCACTCACACCACCACCACTTCTTCCACCGCTGCTTCCTCCGCCGTCACCACTAACCGTACCATGGACACGAGACTCCGCAACCTCATTAGCAATAGCCTTATAGTACTCTTGTTTCGTGCTCCTAAAAACCTCAACGTATCTCCTTCCCATGTTCTGTCTGTTCTTATGGAGAGCGAAATCGACCTGAAGGGGATAACCCAGGACACAAAAGGCTTCCCCTGTGAGCTTATTGTTCTTGTGAACAAATAAGACATCGACCACATCTAAGCCAGGGAAGAACTCTACTACATCGAGCTCTGCGCAATCAAAGGGAAGACCTCGGAGTCGAACCACAGGGAAAGCAGGAGGAGGTGGAGGAGCAACGAATCCATAAGGGTTATACATAAAGCCTGAACCAGGATGAGGTCCATAGAATGGTCCTGGAGGACCTTGATCGATCATTCTTTGACGCTTAGGTCCCATTTCACGCCCATCAGGACCATCTCCATATCTATATTCACCAGAACAATATTCAATCTTTAAAATTTAAACCCTTTCTAGGATAAAACTAAAGCCAAGACTTCCTACACCATTTCGAGAGATTGCAGGTCGAAAATCTCCGAGCAAACAGAGAAATTAAAGGGAATCGAAACGGATTAAACTCTACCAGGATCTGAATTGAAGTGATTTGTGTATGGATCGAACCCGATAACAAAACAACAAAGAACCCTAATTGCGGAAGCTAAATGTAATCAAATCATTGACGAACAAATCGGAGATAATCTGGGGCTTACCCTCTGTAGAACATTGTCGCCTGCGCAAACTATCTTCGGTGTCGACTGAACGGATGATCAAATCGATTGGAACTTTCGAGGAGCTTCTCTGATTTTGAAGCTTCGAATTCGAATCGTGCCTTGGAAATCTCAGCTCAACGGAAGAAGTGTTTTAAATTAAAAAAAAAAAAATGAAGATAAAAGAAAACAATGCTTCATTGGGCTTTTAGTCTTGGTGGGCCTTTACACATTAAGACGATTTTTGTAATAGATATAACGGTATATATATTAAAAAAGATGATTCTAAACACATGTAGTCGCTTTGGCCGAGTGGTTAAGGCGTGTGCCTGCTAAGTACATGGGGTTTCCCCGCGAGAGTTCGAATCTCTCAGGCGACGAAATTTTTGAATTTTGCCCATTTACAGTTATTGTGGATAATGTAGCTTTCAAGGAAAGATCAGTTGTATGCTTTTTTTTTCTTTCGTTTCTTTGTTTTGTGGATATTAATTTTTTTTTTTTTTAAACTGATACAATTCCATATTTATTTATTTATTTCTTTTTTCTTTGTTTTGTGGGTATTACTTTTAATTTATTTTCAAACTGATACAATTCCATTTTGTATTCAAAATTGTTAATTAATGATTTTTTTTTCTTAAGTTAACATGATATACTCCTCAATTCAAAAAAATAATAATAGATATTATAAAAAGCATACCTATATATTTGAGTTGAACTCAGAAAACAACATCATGGCCAATCCCAAAGCAAAGAGTTTAGTTAGATTAGAAGAACAGATATACTTTAAACACAAACAGACATGCACATAAAATAAAATAATAACATTAAAAAAGGAAATTGACATGAGGTGCATATATAGATAAAAATGTCTGAGACGAGACAACAAAGGATACATAAAAGACAAGAGAGGTTGAAAGAATGCACTTGTGCCAAAAAAAAAAAAAAAGGTTCAAACACAACAATTTACACTCACTCGATCGTGCTCGCTCGGGAACACCTCATGTTTCGTTTTGTTTTTGTTTTTGAACAACTCCTGATTAGTTCGTTTATTAATACTAATTAACATGTACTCTAAAATATATTAAACTTTGGTCGTCAATCTTTTCTATTTCACACGGTGCGACCACTCACTTTTCTGTTTAAACCCACTAAGGTTGACCCAAAAGAACACAAAATTCATAAACAATTTGACTCAAATGAACTAGTATGAAAAAATAAGTTATTTTTATTTTATTTTGGGAACATTTTCGGTATACAACTTATTTATTGATCATAGAACTATGTTTTTAAAAGTATACTAACTCTTCTGGATCAATA
Organism: Eutrema salsugineum; assembly: GCF_000478725.1. NCBI lineage: Eukaryota > Viridiplantae > Streptophyta > Magnoliopsida > Brassicales > Brassicaceae > Eutrema > Eutrema salsugineum. The sequence goes on from NW_006256885.1 coordinate 1,833,007, forward strand.
TCCACCGTCAAAATATAAAGAACCTAAACTACTCGAGGCTGAGATGGTGGTATATATGCGAACATAATGAAATTGATCATAGTTTCGACCAACAAAGCAATACCACTATATTAACGCATCAGATTTCATATAAAATATTTGTTATAGTATTAGAAAATCTAAAACGACTGTTATATAAAACATATATATTAATTACGGCAGAGTAAGTACTTTATAGAGTCTATATATAACGTCAACATTTAGGTGACCTACGTTTCAAAAAAAAAAAAAATGAAGGTGACCTTATGATTATCTAGTGGTTGTAGTAATTGGTTTCTTATTACTCGGTGTATAACATCTAAAAACGTTAGGGAAAGTTGCATTTCAAATATTACCTATATTCCTTCTTATTTGATTACTACTACTATAAGTTATGTAAATTGGTTAAATAAAGATTTGGAGTTCCCAAGTAATATGTTTCTGAAGCCGAGCCGACATTGAGATGAGGCCACCAACGCAAGTGCTGTCCTCGATCACGACCGTCTCTTTTTCCAACGCGATCAATCTTCCCACAAAACCAAAAATGTTTATCAACTCTTGATTCTATGCTTTATCTCTCTGTCTCTCTCTCTACATACGTTTTGTAATTTACTTTTAGAGATTAAAGGAGACAAACTTTTATCCTTGATTCCCGATCTTGTCCATTTTATTTGATCCTTTCCATACTCTGTCTGTCTAATGGATTATTTCGACGAGGGACTCAAGCTTTTGTGGGTATCAACATTCAACCTAAATATCTTGTAAGTTAAAATAAAACCTATTAGTCATCTTCATCAATAGATTCAAAAACTATGTAATATGTATTGCAGATTAGCGGTAACTTAGTTTACCGATCTCTTAAAAACGAAAAAAACAATTTGAAACCAATCACGTTATCCGATTTGTTTTTTTTATAAAAAGAATATAATCTTAAAACTATATATAGATCTATATACATATGATGAATTAATTTATTCATACTAACGTATTTAGAAATATTTAACCTCGATCAAAAATTTATTTTATTACTAATTAGAGGTTTAATTTGAGCTTTTGACCAGTAACTTTTTGAATCCAAGAAGACTAAAACATCCAAAATTAGTTTTCTCCTCAACATCGAAATATGAACACGTGATCCGCGAGGCACATTCCCTTTGGAAGGTCCCTAAACCTACATACGCTTAGTTTTTCCCCGATCTTAGAGATATCCGCTACTTTTAATTTGTGACAAGAAAGCTTTAATAATTTACTTAATTGCTTATGGTTGTTTCATAAAAAAATTTTGATTGACTTTATTTTAATAAAATACATGCGTGCACTTCGAGTCCCAAGATAGTAAGTTTCCTTTTCCCTTCTTCAAATTTTCTCTTTGTTTCTTTCTCCCTACCGTCTTCTCCGTATACCCTTTTACTATCAATTATCAAATGCTATTCCACCGCTTTGTCACATTGCAAACCTAATATATATATATACACACACACACACAAGAGTGACATGTCTCATACAACTCATACACACACGTGACACACTCACATATTAATACATACATGCATATCTAGCTTTCTTTCCTCTCTAAACCCAACCCACATCATCTAGAGATCGTGCCTTCTTCTTATTCTCTCCCTCTTCTCCTCAAAGTAATGTCTGATCCAGCTTGTATCCTCAACAATGGATATGTCGACTACTATGACTATAGATTCAACTATTCCACTTCTCTCTCACACATCTACGACTCTCATGGCAGCTTCTATTACCCTCATAATACCACAAACCCAATCATCAACACGGAAAAACCTAATTCTACTTTACCCGACTCTCCTCCACTCAGAGAAGCTCTTCCTCTCCTTAGCTTAAGCCCCATTCATAAGAATCAAGAACCTATTGTTCATCCTCATGAGTTCTATTTCATGGAGACGACCGAAACTTCTTCTAACTCAAACTGTCTTGACCATGATCTTGATCAAAGTCATCATCATGATGTAACCGTGGATCTTCATCTAGGGTTAGCAAACCTCAGCGGCGACGCTATTGCCTACGGTGGTGGTGGGAGCAGCAGCAGCGATGTCATCCTTGATTCTACCGACCAAGAGCATCATCATGATCATCATCAGGATCGTCATCAAGATCAAGGAGCAGAAGTTACACTTGCTTCTGATCATGATGATGGTTATGGTGGTGTACAAAGGGGTAATCATCATCATCACTATTGGATCCCTACTCCTTCTCAGATTCTGATGGGTCCTACACAGTTCTCTTGTCCTCTATGCTTCAAGACCTTCAACAGATACAACAACATGCAGGTAAGGATATATTCATCCGATAAACCAAACTCTAATTTAGTTCCTACTTCCCCTAAAATGATTTTCAAGGTTTGACTTTTTGTTCTTGAAAAATGGATCTCAATTAATTTACTTCTCTTATTTTTTTCCTTCTAAATTATAGTTCTCGTTATTTTCCTTCAAATCTTCATCATGATAAAATCTTTATCACACACTACGACCTTTTTTTCATCATAATTGATACTCGTATAAAATCGAGAATAACTTTTCATTTGATGGTACAAGTCATCAGCTGTACAGCATTGATTGATGGCTATGAGAACATCAACTAAAATCAATCAATGGGTTTAAAATCAAGAAGATCTTCTTTAACCGATAGTCTTCTCTAGACTGACTCCTTCTAACCCTAAAATATGATTAGTCTTCCTTTTCCGTTTTTGTTCTCTCTTGATTGTTGCGCAGTTCTACTACACAACACTCATTACCCTAAAAAGTAAAAGAAAAAGAGGAAGATAAATGTTTTGCAGATTATGTTGTACTCTTTGTGTCTTCAGTCTTCAAATTATATAGTAATAGTATCTATATATATATATATTATTTTTGTGGGCAACCCACATATAAATTTTCAATAATACTTTATTTCTATTAACCCTAAACAATCATACATGTTTAGATCTTAATTCTCGTACACCCTTTTGCGAAAATAATATTATCTAAAGGTATAATTATCTACACAAGAGAAAATTATCTAAAGGTATAAATTGTCTAAAGGTATAAATTATCTAAAGGGAAATCACGTATAAATTTTCTCTATATATATTCTTTATTCCAATTACCCTTAAACAGTCATACATGTTTAGATCTTATTCTCGTACACCCTTTTGTGAATATTATTATAGAAGAGAAAATTATCTAAAGGTACATGGATTACTAATATTATTAGCATAAAAAGTCTGTCTAGAAATACACACAAGTAACTGATAAGTATCTTGAAACTAGCTACATAAACTTTGTGCAAGTCTTATTACATAATGTTAAGCTGTTCCACTGATCTCTTTAGTCACTGCACAAATTTACGATGTGGGCGATTGGATGAATCAAAGATTAGTTTGGATTTTGATCTTAATGGCAAAGCTTAACAAGAAGTGTTTTACAATTTTATAATGAAATGTTATTATTAGATGCACATGTGGGGACATGGATCACAATACAGAAAAGGACCGGAGTCACTTAGAGGGACACAACCAACTGCAATGCTCAGGCTGCCTTGCTACTGCTGCGCACCAGGCTGCAAGAACAACATAGACCACCCGAGGGCAAGGCCGCTTAAAGATTTCCGTACGCTTCAGACACATTACAAGCGGAAACACGGTGCGAGGCCATTTGCTTGTCGTAGATGTGGAAAGGCTTTTGCAGTCAAAGGAGACTGGAGGACGCACGAGAAGAACTGTGGGAAGCTTTGGTATTGCTCATGTGGCTCGGATTTCAAGCACAAGAGGTCGCTTAAGGACCACGTCAAGGCCTTTGGGGATGGCCATTTTCCTTGTTTTGGCATTGATTGCTCCGGCGATCATGAGGACGAGGATGCTGCTTCTGATGTCGAACAGCAAGAATGATCGTGTTTGTTTGTTTGTTTTTTTTTTCTTTTGCTGGGATTATTATTTATGAGAATAGCAGTTGCCATTAGTGTTTTGAGGTCTTCCTTAAAGTTTTTAGAACGTGTCTTATTTCATATAATTAATCTAAATTGCTTTGTTATCCTGAGTTCTATTCCTACACGTAGATGTAATAAGGAACTCAATTTGCAGAATTCCACGTGCATTAGTGCTCTTGTTTATTAAAAACTCTAAGATTTAGAATAGATAAACTTGGTTGAAATACAAAAAATCAAGCATTTTTAAGAATAATCAGATTTATGAAACTTTGAAAAGTGGCCTTTCTAGTGATTTAAAATTTTAAATTGTAGAGAACAATTAGCATTTGTTACTCTAGGACATTCCTAATTTTCGAACCAAAATCCTAATTAACATAAACTTATCTTCGTTCTCTTACAAATTCAGATGAATCTCTTTCATCTGGAAGATCGGAGACAAAATCTTAAACACCTACTCAAATGAGTATAAAAAAAAACTAGTATGAGCCAAAAATAATTGATAAAAAAGAATAAATTTATATATTTTTAACATATGAAAATAATATCAACAATGCTAAACCTAATGTTGAAGCAACTCCCACAGATTTCAAGAAAAATCAATTAATATTTTATATATATAAGGGACTTGATTTCACTAAAGCAAAAGTTTTGGATCCTTTTTGATATGTCAACTAAACTTTTTGAAGTTTTGATAATTTTCCCAAACTATATATATTTGGTTTACCCGCTTGTAGAAGGGGCTCCGGGTAATCTCGACCCGAGATAAACCCGGGTCAACATAAACCAGGGGACAGGGACAAGAGGAAGAAGATGGAAGGTTAGGTAGAAAACGAGAAGCACGCAAGGTCAGGCATAATATGCTCACTTAGGCTAAGAATTTGAAGAGAAAAACTATCGATTAGGGTTTTGAGCTTTCCACTTTCCATCGATTAATCCCCAAAACTATCTCTTCCTTCCGGTTTAGATATTCTCTTCGTCTCCGTCTTTATATACTAAATCTTCGCCTTCTCCATTTCTGAAGTCGACTTAGGAATTTACTTGGAATCACCAGGAAAAAAATTGGTTGTGTGTTTGTTTTTGTTGAGGAGCGATAAGGTCTTTCCTGTTCAAATTCCTGTCAGATAAAATGGTGGATTCCCAGATGCTCGTGGCGCTTGGACTATCCCTCGTGGGCGGATTATCTACTTCTCTAGGTGGGTCAATGTTGCTATGTCTACTTTTTTCATGAAAATTCCACTTTTTTCTTGAAAATTCCAATTTCAAGTGTTTGGTTTTTAGAATGAGGATTCATTGTTTAAATAATGATGAATGATGGTTCTTCTAATGCTGAACTTTTGCCTTTGTTTACAATCTTGTGTGAATTATTTTCGTTGAATAAATTGTCAAAGCTACTTGTAGGATCATCGATTGTTGTTGTGCCATCAAAAATTGTTCGGTTAAGACTGGATTGTCTCTTTCAAAATGTTGTTTTATGTGCAGTGGTGTTACAAATGGAAATGCTGATCTTGTGTTCGATACATTGCTAGTTCGTAGATATGAAGATTTGGTGTCTTAACTGAACATAATGAATTGTGGATCCTTATATGTGAAATTTTCAGTTTTCTTATTTCTGTTACTTAGCTAGCATGAGAGGCGATGATGATTTTCTTCAGTTTAATTAAGGTTCATTTTACTTTTCGTAGGTGCACTTTTCGTAGTTCTTAGTGACACTCCCAATATGAAGATGCTTGGACTTCTGCAGGTGACGCTAGATCTAATTTTTCATTCTAAAGTCCCTATATGTATTCCTCTCAGATATCATAGAGGAGGATTTTAGTTTTGTAAAATACGGGTCAATGTCTGGTAAAGCAGGGTTCCCATAATTTTATAGACCCATTGGTGGAGTCTCATTGATTGCTATTTTCTCTTGTCTCTAAGTTTATAAGGTGGTAGTGACTAGAAGTCTAGAACTTGTGTTCCCGTACCAACATTCTTTTCACTTAGAAAATTTGATCCATATTGTAAATGATCTGATCATATAAGTCCTTTCTACAGGGTTTTGCGGCAGGTCTGATGTTGAGCATATCCTTCCTGGATTTGGCGCATAATGCAATAAACTCTATTGGGTTCTTAAAAGGAAATCTCTGGGTTAGTATCTCTGTCTATCTTGTGCCTCAGTGGTTTTGCTATACAAAATTAGATATAAATTTTTCTTCACACTGAAAGTAATATAGTTTTCTAGTGATGCAGTTTTTTGGTGGTGTGATATTCTTTGCGTGTATTGCCAAATTCATACCCGAACCAACAATTGGTCCTTCTACTGACGTGAAAAGAAGAAAGGTAAGAATGTTTTTTTTCTTTCTTTTCTTTCTTTTTAAAACAGTTTTCTCCCAAACCTTTCTGCCAGAAATGTTGTGGTTCTGTAGTATCATGAAAGTTTGGCAAATTTGTTGAAAACAGAAAAATGGAGACGAGGGAGGTAAGGACATGGTGAAGAAGCATCGCCGGCAAGTCTTATATAGTGGAATTATTACAGCTATTGGTATACCAACTTTCACTTCCATATCTTTAATTTGTTAATCCTTTGTCGTCCTAGTTTTGGATGCATTTAGTTTAAGCTGTAATTTGTTGCCTAACTATGCAAGCTCATATTTAGTCTTATTATTACAGTCAATACTGTGAAAGACTTAGTGATCTCTGTGTTTGTTCAATCGGAAAGTAACATGTTTCATGGACTTCTATAAAATATTTCTTGATTTTGATGTTAATGTTATAGTGTAACTGTTTATCTAAACTCGTCATGTATATCTTATCTACTTCGCTTTGAACTATAGGCATAAGCTTGCATAATTTTCCAGAAGGGATGGCCGTATTTCTCGGATCAATTAAGGTACGGATTAAGGAACATGATGAACAGAAAATTTCAGGGAGCATGCATTCTGGCAAATTATTGTCTCTCGATGCCCTCTGATGACCTGCATCATCAACGTATTAATATCAATCTCTGCTTGTTGGATTCTACTTCACAGGGCATGCGAGTTGGTGTTAATTTGGCTTTGGCAATAGCTTTACACAACATCCCCGAGGTAAAGATTCTGTAACCATTAGAAAATTTTGAAGGCGGTCTTATTTAAAGAAACCTAGAAAGACTATCAAGTCTTAATTTTTTACTGTGTTTCCTGTTTGACTGTCTGTTATCCACTATAAACTAATCTCAAAAAAAATTATATTGTTCATTTCTCTGATTTGACGAGCTGCTCTTGCTACTCCGATGTAATATTTCAGGGTGTTGCGGTTGCACTTCCTATTTATTTTGCAACAGAGAGGTAAGAACATGGTTGCATATGGATTCACATTTATTCTTCTATCCACGTTGTATATAAGGATAGGATGTATGCATTTCACTATATACTCTGTGTTCTTATTCATCCGAAAACGATGTTATGCATATAACAGCAAATGGCAGGCATTCAAATTGGCAACGCTCTCTGGTTTAGCAGAGCCTCTAGGTGTAGTTATCGTGGGTAAGTTGCATCGGTTTCTTTGTTCAAATTGCTTCTTCTGTACAAGTACCTGTTCTCGTAAGAGTTGAGAAGAGTATCATAAATTCTGGCTTGATCCATCTTCCTTACGATGCAGCCTATCTATTCCCAAGCAGCTTAAGTCCAGAAATCCTTGAAGGCTTGTTGGGAGCAGGTAAGTAGAAACTCTGCAGCAAATCGATACTTTATGTTAGAAATCGTTGGACTTAAAACAAATCAATTCAAAATCTGTTGTTTGTATGATCCAGTTGGTGGAATCATGGCTTTCCTAACGTTGCACGAAATGCTTCCTTTAGCATTTGATTATGCTGGACAGAAACAAGCTGTGAAGGCTGTGTTTGTTGGCATGGCATGTATGTCTGCAAGGTAAAAACGCAAATCCGAAAACCAAGACTTTGAAATAGCTTCGGCATTCTCATATCATCTCTGTAGTAGTTTATGATTGATGATGTGTTTGTCTGTTTTTGCAGTCTTTACTTTCTGGAGTTGAGTTTGCCTGAGACAATGAGCTTGTAAGGTCGATAATGTCATGTGCAATAATTGCCTCCTCAAAGACAGAAATCATTCTCTGGAGTATAGTCTCTTTGTAAAGACAGTAAAACCTGTAAACAAATGAGTATTCTTTTTATAAATTCAAAGGAATAATCTGTTTTCAACATCCATTTGTGTAACAGTAGTTCAGAGTTTTTCACTTAACTCAGTCTTACTAATTTCTGGCAAATGTTACTGTAAATCCATGTGATCATCTGTGGACCAAAGGTGCGTTTGCAAAAATCAAAGATTCTTCTATTTAGACTCATTCAAACAATCCGTAGAACAATTATCGCTCTAGTTTACTTTTGCCATTTATTCATTCCTAAATTTAGCAGCAAAAATTAGAGAATACTATCTCGCTAATTAATGGCAGACCTTGAAACTCTCTCTTTTTCTCCTTCCACATTTTTCTATAGTATAAATACCTTCACCTTTAAGGCATCAGATAACAAAAACACAAACAAGAAAAAACAAAAAATAATGGAAATGAGGAACGTCAAGAACTTTTTTGTGGCCCTCTTTGTCTCGGCCGTGTTAGTGAGCTCAGCCACCGCGGCTACTATGGAGTCTCCAGCACCAGCACCAGGTGCTTCTTCCGCCACCGTGGCTTTTCCGGTGGTTGGCTCCATCGTTGCTGCATCATTCTCCGCCTTCTTGGCTCTTCTCTTGCAGTAAAAAAAAGGCATTATAATGAGGAGGGCTTCTAAGAGACATATATAACAAAACTCTTTTTTGTTCTGATTTGTTCCTTAGAATCATTGGAAAATAATTTTGTCAAATAACCCCATTTTGATGTATTATCACATTGTGTAAGTTATTACACTAATATTATGATTATGCTAATAATAACATTATTCTAAATTAGGCTTGCTGATAAACTTTTGTGAATCTAGTCAATAACTTCATTGCTTTTCGATTAATGTCTTTGAATACACAAAATGGTTTCATGTGAAAAAAAGTTGTGGTTAAGTGTTTCTTTTTAAGGGCTGGTTTCATCATCGTTTTGCTTTCTCTTTACATTCATGAGACTTTTGGTAAGCCAAATCGCGGTTTCTCTTGATGAAACTGTTTCATCTCCAAAAGGTTTCAAGACTCCTTCAAGCTCATCGAACTTTTCTTGCCTAAGTAAACCTGCACAAAGCTCCAGTAAAGATTCCAATGCTTCTGCTCTCTCCTCGCTTCTCGGGCTCTTCTTCTGATATTCGCGTAGTAGCGTTAATGTGCTAATGAATGACATTTCTTGGCTCTTTGCTGGTCTCTCTTTCTCTTTTGAACTAGAACTTGTATTCTTGTTTCTCTTCTCTCTTTCCTCTGCTTCTTCCGTTACTATTTGATTATGTTTAATGGGTGTTTTCGCGGGTTTGGTAGTGCATGTTCTGTTTCCGTAAGTGTTGTGTTCTGATTTGGACACAACCGGTTTGAAAACTGGAGACAAATCTTGGCATTGTGCAAGATATGGCTGTAAGTGAGGATGTCTTAACAATTCTGCTGCCTATAAAGAACGTTTCACTGTTAAAATAGTTGGAAGTAAACGCAAAATGAAGAAACTGAAAGAAACCATCAAACTCACAGTTGGTCTATGTTCAGGGTTCTTTCGCAACATGCTTTTGATCAGTCTTTTTCTGAAAAGCATATTAGAAATTTTTCATCAACACTAAAAAGCTTGTTTACAGTAAACTAAACTAAAATGTATATGTGATACTCACAATGAAGAGGAATACATGACCGGGAGAGGAGAAAGCGAAGAGCGGTTAATCTTGTTGATGAGTCCAGCCATGTCCTGTTTCCAAGAAACAGAATTTTTCAGAAGCTCGAAAGGAATTTCAGATTTTAACTCGTGGAAAAATTCTTACAGGAGCCTTGAAGGCAGGTTGATGTGCAGCTACTTCAAACATACAGCAACCTGTAAAACCAAAATCTTTATGAGATACCAAGAAAAACCAAAAGTTTTGGGGATGTGTTAAGTTAAAGAAAAGAGATTAAACCTAAAGACCAAATATCAGATTTGTAACCATAAGGTATATCTGCAAGAAGTTCAGGGCACATGTAGTTTGGTGTTCCCACAATCTATAAAAACAAATTAAAAAACGATTTAGAAATACTTCGGTGACAAGCTATAGATTCTAATGGAATATTAGCATTACCGAGGAAGCAAGGTCTTCTTTGCCAAGAAGTTTTGCAAGGCCAAAGTCACCTGAAAAAAGAGATAATTTTGAATACAGAGGTTCAAATCAACTTCTTAAGAGGTAACAAAGAGATGATTTTGCATCTGAAATTTTGTACCTAGTCGAATCTCGTTTTCTTTGGTGAGGAATATGTTGGAGCACTGTAAATATAATTGATTTGCACTGTTAAACGAGTGTTATGTTCCATTGAAGCAATAGAAGTATAGAGAGTAATAGAAAAGTTTGAGTTACCTTAAGATCACGGTGAAGAACTCTATTGTTATGGAGGTAATCTATAGCCAACAATAGCTGCACCATCCATCTGCAGAGTTTCTACAGAGAAGAAGAGATAAATCCTAAGTTAGAATCAGTGTCAATTTCATTACTTGTCTATACCAAATAGATTCCTTAATAGTTTCTAACTTCTTCAGGTGCGAATGTTCCTCTAGCTTTCTTTATCATTTGTGTCCTGCATTTATCAAAATCAGTTAAAATAAACCATCAGAGCATAATAACCAAAGAAGCAGAAAACTGGAATGTAATATGTGAAATGATTGCCTTACATGTCTCCACCTTCACAATAACTAGTTACAATGCATACACAATCCTGCATAACCAGATTATGAAAACGCCCAAAAAAGTTAAAATTCTCTGCGAAATTTGCGCTTGATTATGAGCTTTGAACAGGACTAAATTACCTTTTCAACCCATGAATCTTTGTACTCCACAATATAAGGACTCTTAAGCTTTGATATTAAACTCATCTGAATTTCATCAAGAGACAAAGAACAAAACACATTTTCATTTTCAAGAATCCTCGTTGGATGTAAATTATATCATATAAGCAAGATCACTATAAAAAGCTAACCTCTTGGATCGCAGCAAGCTTGCATCTCTCTGTTTGTTTAGCCAAACGAATCTTCTTCACCACATACCTGCAAAGAACAAGCCATAGATTTTTGATCTCAAACCAGATCAGAACACAACCTGCAAAAATTTCAGGTCTTTCTCTATTTCTTTTGAACTCACCTTCGTCTCTCGGACTTGTGAATGACAAGAAAAGCAGAACCGAAAGCTCCTCTTCCGATCTGTTCAACGACTTCATAATCATCCATCTTTGAAGCTGTTTCACTTACCTTGTTTGCCATCTGGGATCTTCCTCTGTCGGTATTATAAAGGATCCAGCTTTCACAAGATTTTACTGTTCAATGGAGCCTGTATGCTTCATAGGATTCATATAAAAGCCATGAGCATTAAATTCTATGAAAATCACAAAAAAAAAAAAATTAAAGGATCAGGCAAGAAGGAAAAAAAACTGGGACCCTTTGACCAAATTTTGATTTTGAAATATCGTGATGAAGAAAATTTCGTAATTCTTTTGTTATTCTTTCCCTTTTTTGAACAAGATAGAGAGGGAAGATTTGAAGATGAAGCAAAGAAAGGTCAGAGAAAGTGAGGGAAAATTATTTAAATGAAAAATTAATAATAGTCTAAAAAGAAAGCTTGAGATTTCAGACTGTTGTTGTTGACATGTTTGTTGTTATCATCACATATAGTGCTTTTTTTATTATTATTGTTATTATGTCTCTTTCATACTTTTACACTTTTACACTTCTTGACAGAAGACATTCTCTGAGTTTATTACATTTTGTTTTATTACATCATTCTTTGGGTAGTTAAGAGATTATACCAACAAAAAACAAGAAATCTGAGTCTTATTTATTTGACCCAAATGTGAATTTCATGACTATTGTTACATAATTGTTTGACCAACCAAAGAAAATCTGTACAGTCTCAACTCTCAAGATCTCCTCTTTATGTTTTGGTTGGACCATATCTTAACTCTTTTGGTTAGAAGTTAGAACAACCCAATAATAAAATCTTATATAGACAGTCACATTTTATAAATGGATCTTTCATAATACATACTAACATACATACATTTTGACTAATTCTTTGGATATGTAAAGGTTTAGAAGAGACCTGAGTTGTTCATATGAAGACTCAAGAACATCAAAGACCATTAGCACTAGTAGAAGATTTTCTCTGCAGTAACGTAATAGATAGTTTTCAACACCACCATATTGCAGAGAAAGATTACAAATTGAGTTTGGGAGATATGTTCTATTTATATTTTATAATAAATTTTATATATGGGAAATTAGCTGGATATATTCTAGTCAAAACTTCCATTTAAATCTTAGTATACAATAGTTTTCTTTACAAAAAAAAATATTGAAGTATGTTTCGTTAAAAAACGATATTTAATTTATTGCAAAACAGAGTATTGATTAGTTTGGTCCGGTTTTGATTTTTATTCATTTGAAATGCATGGGTGATATTTTTTTGGGGTGTAAACAGTAAAGCAAAAATGGTGGTTGTTTTTCTTATTTCTTATATAATGGTATAATTTTTTCACATTGATAATGAAAAAAACATCGTTGATTGTATATTATTGTCAATTAGTCTGAATTGGAATTTATGATTTTGAAAAGTAATAAAGCAGTCCTTAGCTCGATCAACGAATACAGTTAATTTATTAATTATGTTTAGTCAAGAATTTTGAAGTTACAGATCAATTGAAAAGAATCAATAAAATACAACAAAAAGGCTAAACAAAGTGATAATGCATGGATGATGGATCAAACTTCACTCATTCTAGGCGAGCAAAAAAGCAAAACGTGATTGAATAAATCGCAGAAACCTCGGGGAAATTAAGAGACATCAAAGACATTACATATTTAATGCACTTCTGTCTTAACGCTTCACAACAACCACCACCATGATTTTGTGGGAGGTGGTGGTGATGGATATCTCGTATAATAGAAGGCTTTGTAAGCTTGAGGAGGAGGAAGATCAATCGGCGTAGGAGGAGGAGGAAGGTCGTCGACAGGAGGTGAATAAACCGGACTAGGAGGAGGAAGGTCGTCAACCGGAGGTGAATAAACCGGACTAGGAGGAGGAAGGTCGTCAACCGGAGGTGAATAAACCGGACTAGGAGGAGGAGGGAGATCAGCAGGAGGAGAATAATAGACCGTAGATGAAGAAGGAGGAAGATCAGGTGGAGGAGAATAAACCAGACTTGGAGGAGGAGGAAGATCAGCCGGTGGAGAATAGACCGGAGATGGAAGAGGAGAATGTAGCGGTTGGTAGTTGGTGGGAGTTTGCAGGAGCTTACGGTTGCTGTTGGCTTCACCAAGTGAGATTAGAGTTACCAAGAGCAAAACTAGGGTCAAGGAAAGTCCCTTGAGACACCATTTTTAGTGGTCTTGTTCTTTGTACTCGATGTTAATGTTAGATCTTAATTAATTTAGCTTGACTATGTTTATAATCCATTGGAATTGCTTTCTTACTTAGAGGGTTCCCACTAACTTTTAAGATGTTTTGGATTGTAGTTATTTCGTATAAAGTATATATTGAGCCGGCTTCAGTTATAAATTTCTCTTCTTTACTTATTGAGGCCTCCCTCTAAATAAGTTTTGTAAAGTGGTATTAAAATATCAAGAAAAAGGTTGTTAGTGTGGATTCTATACATCTCGTAAAAGAAATTAATATTATATGATACATATTTGTTGAATTGGCTATTGCTTCTGGAAAATAAAATGAACACCTAACTATTTTACATTTTTACTAATTGTTGACTTTTTTGTCGGCTCGCTTCAGTGTGGATAATATATAAGAACTAGAGAAACATACATACGAATTACAAGTTTGGAAATTAGTCAAAAGGGTTAGCTTTAAACAAAATTTGGGTACTCTTGAACTTGATTGAGTACCCATAAAACCCTAACCCTCGAGAACCATTTAACCACCGAGAATCATCACATTCGCCGTCAATTTTAGAAAGAACCGCTTGCGTTACCTAAATTCTTCTACCAAAAGTCCCTTCTAGATTGATTCTATTACTTCCAAGGAAAGAAAAAAAAAAATCAGAATAATGACGAAAATTTTAAATAGTTACTATGTTGACCTCTTTCTTTGTGCCGCAAGAAACAGATCCCTTTTCATTCATTCCACATAGTGAAAACACCACCAGGATTCGACCCTTGAACAGACTCACCGGTCCAGCCACCATATCCTCCGGTGCCATCACTCGAAGGCATATCGTAATCTGTTTTAACGGTTGGGAACTCCTCGGTCGATCCAACGGTCGAGCTCGACCCAATACCAATGCCGTGATTTCCAAGAAACGCTGCAGTGTTGTAGCTCCCACTAGAGCTGCCTCCATTGTTGCTGTTGTCAACGATGGAGGTGGACACAAGGCCATGAAGCAGAGCCGGATTGCTATGGAGATACGCGTTGTAGAGCTGCTGTGAGTTCTGACTCGATTGTTGCTGCAAGTAATTGTTGGTTTGTTGGTGAAGATGAAGCTGCGTCTGGATATAGCTATGGTGATTGAAAGAGGAGGAATCATGAGCATTGTTGTTGTTGTTGTTGTAATGAGAGATGTCATTGTTCTGAAGAGATAGAAAAGGCTCTAATGGTTGTTGAATACTTAGAGGGTAAGGTTGAAGCTGAAGCCTTGATGATGAGCTGGAGCCAGAGCCTGAGCTCGACCCAACACCGTATTGGAAACTTGACCCAAGGGCTATCATCTCGGCTTCGCGTTTTCTTGAAGATTCAAGAGCCTGAGCTTCTTTGAGCCGCTTAGCCGCACCTCCTCCTATGGGAAGAGTACTGCTCTCTAGGATGGCTTTCACGTCGTACCGGTTGATCTCGAAGTTGGTCACTGCGTTGAGTCCTCTGAACTTTATCGCGGCTATATCGTAAGCTTCTGCTGCTTCTTCCTCAGTGCCTGGACAGAACAAATCATTTTGTTAGCGTAAGATAAAGGTTTGAAGAACCTTGTGTTAAAACATGCCGATTGTAAAAGTTATTTATTTTCAAACAAATTAGTATGTTTCTATTGTATTTTCAATGATGCCTAAAAACTTTTTTAAAGGTTTGCAGAATAAAAGTTAAAGGTTAAAAATATATATATATATATTTGCCTTTATCTAAAAAAAAAAACAAATTAGTATGTATATGAATTAGGGTTTTCTTAATTCACTTTGATTTAAAATTGTGGGTTCTAGATAATCTGAGACGACTCTTATGGTTTGCTTTGCTCTAATTTTTTTTTTTTAAATTTATATGTAATTTTCTTTAGCTCATCGACTTAAACTGTAGGTTCTTGATAATTTGAGACGACTCTTATATGGTTTGGGTGTCAAACGCAGTCTAAGATGTAATAACAAAGTACTTACTAAAGGTTCCCAAGTAGAGATCTTTGTTTCCGGCGACTCGACCAATCCTTGCTTGCCATCTTCCATGTTGGTGATGCCTACATATACATATGACAGAGTAAATATTTTTAGTATATGCTAATTACTATAAGACGAATATTATGTGAATTACTATACATATAAACCTTGTTACTCCTCGATACATAGAAGCGCCTCGTGAGAATCCGCTACTTTTCCTGTGATAAACGCACACATAAAGTTGCTATTATATTAAAGAAGTTTCGATTTATATGAACAAGTCCCATTGAAAACCACAAACAAAACACCTTCTAATAGCAGCCACGAACTCTTGTCTCGTCATGTGCTTCATTTCCTCTACTTCTTTCTCGTAGTTAGTAATCTGATATATTAATTAATCAAATATTAGAATCATACAAGAGAATATTCCACGAAAACATGAATTAACATACCGGGAAATTAGTAGTAGTTGAAGGACCCCAGTACTTAAGTGCAGCTAGATCATATGATCTTGCTGCTTTGTCTTCTTTGTCATACCCACCTATACCAAGAATTTGATTTAACTTATTTTCCGTAAAAGAAAAAATATATGTATGATTAATCAACGATTATGGTAAAGAAGAATCCAATTCGATGTACTCACCCAAGTAAACTAGAGATTGTTTATTGATCCCCAAGATTTTACGCAGCAAGAACAAAGAATGAAGAAAAATATATAAACATAGTTAGAATATATGAGCCAAATCAAAGTAAAAGACACGACCTGATCATTAAGTGGAAAAAAATTACTTACCTTGTCTTCCTTTCCTAGACTGGCCTTCTCTTCTACAACTATTATCCCACAGGTGAGCTTCATATCGACCGGTCCATCGATGCCTAAACATAATCGAACCAAAACCATACACATCATTAAAATCCAATATAAGATCACAAAATCTTTAAAAAAACAATATTACTTGAGTAATGAGTCACATAAATAACCTTGTGACACCACGATAGATCGAGGTTCGTTGTCCGAAAGTGTCCAAAGCCCGCCTCGGCGTGGCCGTCTCAACAACGGCTAATGCTCCACCGCTAGTGTTATCCCCGGTGGTCTCGGACGGTGAAGCTTTGGCAGCAGCGTTATTACCACCGGTGGTCCCCATGGACAAAGTGAGTGACTGTAGATTGTGAGCACTCTCCTGAAGCTCATAGCTATTATTAGGAGTATTGGAGTCACAAGCTACGACGACGTCGTTTGATTGGACGGTAGGCATCAAGCTATTGGTGTGGAAGTAGTAATCCGAGTCGTTGTAAGCTACGAGGTGGTCGGATTGATTTTCTCCCGGTTTGCTCACACCGAGAAAATCAGCCACTTTTGGAATCTCTCCTCCTTCATCTCCTCCTCCTCCTCCACCGTGTGGATTGATCATATTCCACTCTACAAACATACAGTTTGTATTTGTTTTGTTTACAAATATGCACAAAAGAAAAGCATATATGTAGTATATAGATATTACCTTGTGTTTGAAAAGGGTTGTCCATATGGTCACTGACCAAGCCAAGATTGTATTCATGAGGAGGCAACGAAGAGTGGTTTGGTGAAAGAGGGAAGCCAAGCCAGTTGTTAGAATTCATTTTCCCTTTTTGAGTCAAATCTGTTTGGTGTGTTTTGGTTAATTAGTCAATCACTTTATTGCTCCTACCCACTTTGGTATGATCAATATACCAAGCTCTGCGCCAATCAGAGAAAAAAGAAAGATTCAGTAATCAAAGATTGGGGAAAGAGAAATTAATGATCAAGACTACCTTTCAAAGATTGGAGAAGATGTTTATATATATATATATATAGAGAGAGAGGTAGATTTTTTCTGTTTTATATATTGCCAAAAGCTTTCTATCTCTCTTTCTCTCTCTAAAAGATGGAAACTCTGATAATTTTAGGGTTTTAACAAAGGAGAAGATATTTCTGAGAGATGAATATGAATATAGAGGAAGGGCAGAGAAGTTTTTAATTAAGGTTTAGAGAGACCCCTTTAGTTATATGGATTTTAGCTCATTAGAATATTATTTTTCGAGAAGTTGATATAGTTCGATGACTACATATAATTAAGCACTTTATATATATGCTTATTGTTTTTAACTACATGATTAGTGTTGATAATTACTATTTTAAGAAGTTCAACTGAGAATTTAAAGTGCACTATCAGATTCAAACCTGGTATACAGGCTTAAATTGTTTAGTACAAAAAACGTTCAGTCTACAATTCTCAAACTCTAGTACATTATTTGAATCTGAATTAGAAAACTTTTACATACCAATAAACTACAAATCATAAGGACAACGTTATCTAGATGTATGAATTGTTTAGAACCTTAAAAGTTTCCTCACGAGTTAATTAATAAACTAAATTAATATACCATCATGTCTCTAGAAAACATGTAAATCTTAAAAATATGTTTTATTTTTGACTAGGATTAAATAGGTATTTGTAACCAAAAAAATTACATTAGATTTTGAAAACGACACCTAATTCCAAACAATAGAAATGTTCTAAAACCACAATTATATTGAAACGAATAATCAGCAATGAACTATATATAACATCGCAAGAGATTAGTTAAAAATACTCTAATAATTTTTATACATGTATATAAATATTTTTTAACATCTACACGTCTATGCAATTTGATTTTAACAAAATTTATGAATATAACCAACTGAGTTGTGGGCTAGTGGTAACATTTGTATCCTTTAAAAGGTGGATTCTTGTTCCTTAGATCGATTCTCGGTTGGGATGAGATGGTATATTTTTTCTTATAAGGATATATCTATTGGCTAGCTAGTTCCAAAGCTAAGTAGTTTACTAAGTGTCTAAGTCCGAACTTTTTAGGGATCTTCGGGTATACCATTATTAAAACAAAAAATTTAGAACAACATTTTCTTTAAAAAATATATAAAATAATAATTTATTAGCAGTCTCAGTTTCATGTAGTAAGACAAAACCTAAGATTCCAACCGGAAAAATCCAACCCTAAGAGGCAAACTAATTTTTACTCTTAATTAAATTATTAATAGAAAGTTTTCTAAATGCAGATTTAACTCTCTCTCTCTCTCCCTCAAACCTTCTCTCTCTAAACCCCACTAGGATTATGGGAACTCACGTCCTCGTTTAATGCGATGCATGACTCCTCAAAGCCCAGCATTCCCACACTCTGCAAATCATCTCTTAGCCTTAATTACCATTTGACCATTCTACGTAAAATCTCTCTCTCTCTCTCTCTCTCTCTCTCTCTCTCTCTCTCTCTCTCTCCCTCTCTCTCTCTCTCTCCATTTATGCATGTTGAAGCGTACGTCTAGTCTGTCTACTGTCTACGTATGTAACATATACATGCATACATTTACGTATGAATCACCTATATTACAAAAATGGCCTCTCCTTTGGGATGGAACACAAGATTATGAATGAAAGGTACTTTCAGAAAGACAATTTACAAATTACAGCAAATGGGCTACCGTACGTAAAGAAGCGATAAATTATTGTACATCCCCGAGTTCTCTATTTTGCATGTGTACGTTCATGGAATATGTTAAGAGCTAACTAATTAGTATTCAAATTATATTTGGAAAGAGATACAGTAAAGTGACATTTCGTTCAAAGAAAACTGGCATAAAAGGTGTCGAAGATAAAAATATCTTCATCTAATCGTTTATATATAGTTTTTTTATTTTTTCATGGAGAAAAGAAAAAAAATTAGAAATAAAATTCGTAAAATTGGTGGGGGGATTTGCTTTTGTCTCCCCGAGTAAAAATCTGTTGACCGCTTAATCGGTCTTCGCACCCGTCAAAAGGAGGAGTCTTTATTAATAAATTATTCAACAATTTAAACACAAACATCATATTAAAATTTAAAAGTTATTATTGCTTATGTCCTTTGCACTCTAGGAGATTGTATTGTGCTAGGAGCCAGCCCTTTTGTTTAGTCGCATGCCTTTGTGTCATCCATTAACATCTCTCTCATATTATATCAATATGTACGTATTTTAAAATGTATAAATGTGAATATGCCATGTGCACCAAACATGATTTCACATGTGAAATTTTGTTATGTGGCACATACACATTTTAGTATTTAAATAGTATTAAATAGTGATCAGATTATACTCAATTAGGAATCTGTAATGAAAAATAGGTATACCGTATAACCAAAAATACTACTGTATATATATATATATTTTAAAGTACATGCATCCAGTGGCGGAAGGAGCATGTTAGGAGGGGTGCAATTGACCTAGATAAAATTCAAATTTTTTATAAATATTTATATTTTTTATGTAAAAACTAGATATAATTTTAATAATTTAACTAAATGGCCCCATAAAATTTGTTTAGAATACATTATAAATTAAAATTGACCTCTGTAAATTTTTTTTCTAGCTCCGCCACTGCATGCATCTGCTTTATGTTGTCACACACTCGCAATATAACCAAAATAGATCTTCGTCGTGCGACTTCATTTTACTCTACTGTCTTATTTATTGAAAGTAAAGGGATTTTTACATTTCAGTTTTTTTTTTTTAAATTAAATATCGATTCAAATGTTATTGATACATTTTACAAAAAGAAAAAAGATGATTAGCTAAAAAGTAAGAATAGACATCTTGGACTGAAAATCTTTAATAATAGCACATGTCACATGATACTAAAATAACAAATAAAGTTATCAAATCAAATACAGATTAAAATAATTAGTACTACATATATACCAAAATCCAGCAGGTGTAGGTCTGCTACATGGAAAGTTCTTATTCCACTTTTTAGATTTTGCCAAATCTTTCTCTCACTTTTATTATTTATTTCAATAAAATTAGAAATCTATCTGTGAATATGATTTCACAATACTACGAATGAGCAGTAAAAATTAAAATGGAAATAGAAAGCTTCCTTTTATGGCTTTCTACCAGACTGACTAGTGACTACCACTCAGAGTTTCGGTCTGCCAAGAGTCTAAACCCAGAAGAATAATCAGATGACGAAATGACAGTGATCTTACATATGAACCGTACATTCGAAAAGAGTCTTCTAAATTAGATATAAATGAAGAAAATCTAGAACACTCTGTTACTTTTTATATGACTTTTTGATATCAACTAAAATCTTGAAATTTCTTACAATTTTTAACATATGAATAAAGAAAATTAATAAGCTGAAAAACCAGGAAATAATTGAACGATAACCAAACCGTATATATACCGGAATGTCTACTTTATTCCAAAAAAAAATAGTTAAAAACTTTCCATGGGAAATATTATACACAAAACAGCTGAAAATAAATCGGTAGCTTTAAAAGGAGTACAAAATATTTTGTGAAAAGTTGGGATTTAAGGTATTCAATTTGATTAATTTACTTATATAAGTTCAAAAAGATAAAGACAAAAGACAAAAGTGCACATGAGAGACAGAAATCAATGAAATACCAAAAAAAAACAAAAAAAAAAGAATAAAAACGATTTAAATAAATAACTTAGTCGCGCGGAAACAAGTGAACGTTAAACCCTAGAAATTACAGTGTTACTACTAGTGATCAAAGCTTCATTCGGTGGTCTCGTACAAGAAAAATATATAGGAAACAGAAAGTTATTAATAAAATATATTTTAACAAATAATAAATTTATTTATGGAAATAAAGAATGCTTAAAAAAAAAAGAACTTACAGAAAATCGGAAGAATTGGGGGGGAAGAAAAGAATCTAAGAGACTGTGTTGGGAAGGGTGACGAGAATGTGCAATTTTCAGACTAATAAAGTCACCGGCAATTCTCAGTTGATACTTCTCGATTCAGAATTTTTGCGGCCGATTTCTAATTTTCTTCTCATACTTCGCCGCTACGTGGCTGTAATCTCAGTGCAAAATCTTTTAACAGAAAAAACAATCTCGGTGAAATTAGTTCTTCTAGTTAACACAGACACAAAATATATCACTATGACACTATCTAAGAAGTTCAGTTTTTTTTGTTTTTAATATAATATATATAAACTGTTTTAATGGTGAAAAATTGAAAATTCATATATACTTTTTTTTTTCTTATATCTAAACAAAATAAATTGGAAAGAAGAAACCTTATCTATATGAATTTTAAAAGTGTAAATTAATTTATTTCTAAACATTAATAGGCTTACATGTAATAGAGGATGATATAGATGGCGTTCTGATCTCTAGTGTGAAACTGGTAATACTGAAAATTACTAATTTAAGACTATTTGGTAGAGGTGATTTATGCTTTAAATGATATATCAGTGATTAAATATGAATATCGAAAGAGATTATCGACTGAAGGACTAGAATTTTGAATTTCATTGGTTAAACGAGACGAGAGTAAAAGAAACTTTTTTTTTGTGGATATCAAGTTGACGCCATACATCCGAATCTATTGCCACTAACACTACTGTTTAGTGTTTCGCTAAAATTTTAACATCCGATATTTCTAAGGACAATAGAGATTATTTTTGGCTTTTAATCTCCCGATTTTGCCAATGCTCATTTATATGTTCTTATTTTTATCCAAAAAATGTTATAAACTAATAATAACTACGATCACTCATCGATCACATATACTCATGAAATGGGATCATTGATTTTTGCTTTGATCGAAAAAATGAGATAATTGATTAATATAAAAACTCACTGATATTCCAATACTTCGTGTTTCTAAGCATATTAATGGCGATTATACCTTATGTCCTTGATGAATTTTATGCATGAAATATTGTGCAAATGTTTTAGTTATTAACCATTAAAAAGCGTATGCGAAATCCTAAATGCAAGTGTTAACGTATATGATGATCAAATGGGAAAGAGAGCCGCCCGAACTTCTCAATCTCCCGTATACTATTTGATGGTATGATGTTGTGGTTTTGTTTAGTTAATCACAACCACCAAATCATTTTGCGTTTACACATAAATGTGTATGCATATAAACGTCAACAAGGTGAGTTGGTTGTTGAAGCCTGCGATTTATTTTTAATTAGTTTGGTATGATGTATATCTATAGGGTCCTGAGGATTAACTTTCAGAGATTAGTTAGACATGACTATAAAAAGTAAAGAAAAAAAAAGAATAAAAACTGAGGCCTTTAACCATTAAAAATGAATATATATATATATATATATATATATATATATATAAAGTGAGGCATAGACGTTAAAATCACGAAAACCGGTGGCAATTTCTTGGAGGTAAAAAAATGAGAGAGAGAGAGAGAGAGAGAGAGAGAGAGAGAGAGAGAGATCAGTCACGGGAATCTAGAGAAAAGCTTTGTAGAGTTTCCATGGTGAAATGTGGTGTGGTGTGTGGTGGGAGGAATAGCCGGAAAAGTGCTCGTGTCGCCTCGAGATGAGTCTCCTTTTTCACCATTTATCTATTCTTTGAATTTCTTCATACTATACATATATATATATATATATATATATCTTATCTTGGGGTTATTTTCTGTGGTTACAATGGATTTGAACTAAGTAGGGTTTTAAGAGATAAGAAAAATATAAGATATGGGGCTTTTCTATATACGAGAACGAAAGACATACATATATGATATACCGTATACGTTGTAAGTTTTTTTTTTTTAAGCAAGGCATGCATATATATATATATATATATCAAGCTAATAATTCTTCTTTTTTTCAAAAAAAAAAAGGTGAGCTTCCACATAGGGTTATGTCTTTGTAAAAACACGAGACCGCATAATATTATCAGGGATGCTTTAATTAGTTGTCTGTAACTCGCTCATATAAATATATACTAGTATACTGAATGATCCCAAGAAAAGACCCTATAGGTTAATGACTATGTACAATAGAGTAGTATACAGAGGCATGAGCGTGGCGTTTGTGTTTGTTGTTAAGTGGTTCAATAGTTAAGATTTGGAATGTTATATCGTTCGAATGTTCATTTATATATTGGCCTATATAGGTGGTCGGCTAATTAATTGATAGATCTTGCCGTCTTGGTTCATTTATAGTTTTTTTCTTAGTCACAAGGAGACCGAATCATCTAACATATATAGTAACAATGTTGACCATATGTAGATACTGCTCTGTGAAATGAATTGGTTTTATAACTTAGTAAAAGTTTTGGTTCATGGTCTTGGTCCAAAAATTGGGTACTATTGATAATACATAACATAGTTTCACAAAACACAACTTATTTCTACACTTAGTACGTACTTGTACCACTGTCCCAGTATACTACCCACATTGATCAGCATTAAATTTGTTAAAATACTGCATCAGCGTATAATATACCAATTTTATCTATAATATAAACGGAGATGATTATAGTTAGATAATGATGTCGTAGAAACATTGATTAACTTACTAATTTTTTTAGTGACGCGCACATTTATATTTGATCTGTGTAGAATGTACATGTAAATTACAAAACTTGGATCAGCAAAACCCCATCTATAGACCAATATTACTAAATAAATGTTATGGGTTATATATTTTCTTTTTGACTCATGGACTAGTTTATCTATGTAAATAATCTTAATATTTATTTTAAGTTTATAGAGGAGTTCTTGACTTTAAATAAATCATCGGCTGTTAGCTATTCCATAGTACTATATTGCCATTAATTAACTTACTACACTTGTACTGTATTATTAAATTGAAAATCAAGTAAGACAACGAAGGATATAGATTTTCGTGAATGTAGAAAACCAAGGAATCACATGAAAGATATTTCATTTTTGGGGGTAAAGAAACACATCTAATACTATAAATTATTAAATTTTGTCCTTAAAAACCTACCTTTTTTTATTCTAGCTATAATCGACGTAGAACCACAACTATTTATTTATCAATGGGTACGCACAGCCTTTAGTCTACGCTACTCTCATATACACCAATAGTCCGATATATAATAATAAAGACTAAAGAGAGTAAAAGAATTAATTCATGCTCTAGAAGAAATCCGATAAAAGTAGGATGCTTACTATCTCTCTATATCTTAAAATTTTGTGATTAGAAAAATTAATGAAATGCGTACATGACTTATATTTCTTTATAGTGCTGCATTTGTTAAAGACGACTAATCTAATATCAAAGTAATAATAGAAGCAACTAAAAAAAAAAAACAGAAACTTTAACAAACACATGAATGAGATTTCTTTTCTCCGGAGTTAGTAATATTTTTATTAATTTGTTTAATATACGTTGTTTAAATATTTGTTAGCAGGTATTCTAGTTTGCAGTGGTAAAATCAGAAATATTGAGGTTTTGTTCGTATGTTAAATGATTTGATCAATCATACCGACTTACCGAGAATTCGCGCGTTTTCTTGAATCTTTCTATTAAGCCCATTTTGGTCTAACCACATCACTTATTTGTATCTTTCTCCAAGCCCATTTATGCCCAAATAAAACTAATTAACCCATTTACTTTCTAGTGGACAATATTTTCAATAAGGCAACAACCGGGTTAACCTTGAGTGTTGGCAATTGACTCTATGTCATGCTAGTGAAACTTGTTAAGTTACAAGCTTTGATTGGCCTTCGAAAGCAAAGATTTTACCTTTTCCAAGAAATCTACTTTGATAAATCCTCTGGTCTACTTCTTTTTTGGTCAGCATGTTTTCTGCTCTATTTCAAATGTTTATAACACAGAGGTAGATCATATCGCTTTACTGTCGTCGATTAATGCAGAAGCAAAAAAATGAGTGTCTCTCAGTTTACCCTTACTTGAAGTTGATACTTCAACGAGTGAAACCTATTACATGGGCAATTTAGTATCTATGATCAATACTTATGATTGATATATATATATATATATAATCTATTAATCTTCGTATAATCATTTGTTTAAATTATCGACCAATCCGGCATAATACACATTGACGTTATGACAACAGTAAAATCACACTTTACAATCGTTGCAAAAATTCTTCAATAGTTTTAAGTTTTAACTGGTTTGACAGAAAAGCATAGATCATGCATTGAAAACTTTCAATTAAATAACGTACATAAATATCAAATATCTAAAAAAAAAGTTTGAACCTAATATCTATAATAGTGAGACCAAACATTTTTCTTTTGCTCTCTCAGAAGTATTTAACTGTATTTCATTCACACAAGCCCTCGTAAATTCCCACCAAGATTTCCATCTCCCACCAAGAAACCTGTGGTCAATGATATAAGTTTTATGCCAAAAAAAAATTATATATAAGTATTCGTTCCCACTAAAGTTATTTTGAAGTATTAAAAGTAAATACTGATATAATATATGAATGTACGTGTACATGACTTTGAAGAGGCGATTGATATTTAGAGACTATGGTCTATAAAAGTAGTGGAGGGGTTGCAGCCTTTTCATCAGCTCCAAAACTACAGAGTCACGCATTTAGTTATGGAATCACATATTATTTTCTTGTTAAAACTCAATATATTTCAAATAATATTAGTAGTGAAAGACTAAGAAATTGATAAAAATTAGAAAGTAATTACATGAATAGTAAAAAAGAAATATGTGGTTACGAATTCAGTGATTAATTAATCATCTATTATCTTCATACAAAATATTTTATATTGTACGAGTGGACACTACAAAAAAACATAGATTTAGCGACTGCACATAACGACTAAAACAGCAGTCACAAAATGTACCGACTGATTCACGACTGAATTGCAACCACGATACTACTAAACGCGCGATGTCGTTTAACAGTCACTTATTTGTGACCAATATATACAGTCGCTAATTGGTCACTATATAACGACTACTTTGTGACTGTTTTTACTGGTCGGAGAAAACGAAAACACGTGTCCTATGTAAACAGGTTGGTTTATTTTTTTTTTGCAACTAATAAAGTGCCGTCGCATTTTCGTCGCATGTTAGTCGCTATGTAGTCGCATATATATATATATCTATATTCAGCACTTGCAACTTTTTCCATTCATTCACATACATTATCAATTGAATATAAGATATTTTTGGAAGTGTTTTTAAGTTAAGAAACTAACATATGTCCATTTTTTAAAAATATGAAATATGTTATGTGCATTCACATAGATATGTGCATTTAAAAAAAAAACAAATGTACATTTTAAGTAAGTTACATAAAATCATTTAAAATAACTAAGTTACATACTAAGTTATTTACATAAACTTTTTAAAAATAGTAAGTTACATAAAGTTTATCCAAATAATTTATAAATAAATAAGTTATGATGTATGAGAAAAAAGTATACTTATGCTGCTTTTTAAAAAAAAATTAAGCTACTAATGTTGTGACTGAATTGCGACTGAATACCTTCTATTAGTCCAAAAATTAAGCCGCCAATTCACCCCGCCATAAACCCAAAATCAGGCCCAAATATTTTCACAAGCCTGCTTAACAAAGACAGAAATTTTGCTAAGTGTTTCTATGTTTCCCTAATTCCCAAATTTTAGAAACCCTAACTACTCAATTTCTCTCTTCGATTCTCACCCAAATCCCAATTTCTCTTTTCAATTCTCACCCAAATCCTAACTCAAACCTCTGTTCAAACCTCTAAATCGTAAGTCAAGTTTGTGTAATCTCCGATGGCAGGCGGTGGAAGAAGAAAGGGCGAGGGGGAGCTTCGACGTCGAAGAATAGGGCAGCCAACGGTTCAGCTTCTGAGGTCAGAACTCCATCGCCATTACCGAGCCGGTATGATTTTATTCTGGCATCATCTCCACCACCGATTGTTCCCAATTTCTCACCCTCTTTGGACGTACGTGATTATCCACCTCCGATGGAGCTTTTCCAGGAGTCTCAACCACCACCTCAACAACGAAGGTCAGAGCAGTCTCAACTTCGTTTCTCTGCTTCTCCTCGTCACTCTGCATCACCTCAACCACACTCTCAACCAGGGGCCTCTCCACGATCTCAGCAAGGAGCCTCTCCACACTCTCAGCGAGGAGCCTCTCCACAGTCTCAGCAACGAGTCTCTCCACACTCTCAGCAAGGATTCTCGCCACTCTCTCACGAAGCTCGCAGTGATGGCGAAGAAGCTCCATCGGAGAATGATTCAGAAGGTGAAGACGGTTTTCCCAGTATCGCAGAAGACCAGCTGCAAATTCTTAATGCTTTGCTCACAAAGCCTGGAAGGGAAGCTTACACCACAGTACTCTCCCCCATAGAGAAGCCGGGTACAACATGGTAAGATTTCTTAATGCTTTGCTTAAGATTTCCTAATGGTACATGTTTGTGCCTTAATGCTTTGCTTAATGTTAGTGCTTTGCTTGATGTTTGTGTCTTAATGCTTTGTTTGTCTCCATTTTGTTTATTGTTTGTAGGTTTGGTCGTGAAAAATCTGCACTGACCCGGAAGATTACCAAAGTCTTCACCAACAAATTTGATGGTCCCTTTTATAGCTGGAGACGAGTGCCTCGTGAAAGACAAGAGAGATACTTTGTTGAATTCGCGGTAATGTTATATTGTTTCATTTACTACATTTTTTTTAAGACTAATATCTTCTTTTCTCTAAGTATAGTGTTTTACTTACTAACATCATCTCCTTCTCTATTGTTATTGTAGAAAACTCACACCTGGGATCCATTAATTACCGGTGTGGTTCAGGCGAAATTTGAGAGCATATGTAAAAGCAGGATGAAAGATATGGTCAGCAGAGCAAGAACTTCACGCGAGCAACCGCACTGGATTGGAGATACCCTGTGGAGAAAGATGACTGCGTTTTGGGACTTAGAGAAATCAAAAAAGAAGAGTTCAACGACATCAGCAGCTCGGATGTCTGAACGTGGCGGACTAGGTCCTCATGTTCACTATTCAGGTCAAAAGTCCTATGTACAAATCCATCAGAAAATGGTATGTGTATCTTTTTCTCTTAGCATATAATTGTTTAAGTCTTGGGAAGAAGATTCTTGCTTATACATTAACCTTTTTCTTATCATTTCAGGAAGATGAATTGGGAAGACCTGTGAGTCTTGGTGAAGTTTTCATCAAGACTCATACAAAAAAAGATGGTACTTATGTTGATGGAAAGGCGCAGATAGTTGTTGAAACATATAAGAAGAACCTGCAAGAGAAGTTGTCTGCAATCGGGTCTTCAGAGCTATCCGTAGAAGAGGAGAATGACCTATTTCTTCAGGTATATTCTGGTTTTTTTCTCTCCAATAAGTGTTTGAATGATCTGTTTGAATGATGTTTGAATGAGTTTTGGTGAAGTTTGAATGATGTGTTTGAATGATCTGTTTCTTTGCAGTCCACTATCATGAGTGAAAGAGGAGTTCCATATGGAGTTGGAAGCCTCTCACAATCACATGTTAATGGAAAGCGGAAGTCTCCAGGAAGCTCCTCAGCATACAACAGCCTTCACGAACAGCTACAACAATCTCAGCGAGAGATAGAAGTACAAGCGGCTGAAAATGCAAGACGTGAAGCAGAGTTTTTGGCTACACAAGCTGCACAACAAGCAAAGATCGATCAGCTCACACTGGTTGAAAGGTATTTAACTCAAACTGATCCTAAGTTTGCAGACTTTTTGGCTACACAATCTGCATCGACTGCAGAAACTACTACTGCTGATCCAAACTCAAACTGATCCTAGGTTCCTCTCTTATCTCTTTTTTGAATGTCGACTGATGTTGGTTGTAGAATGTTATATTTTGTAGCCCTTTTTTTGAACTTATCTCCAATGGTTGT
This sequence comes from Eutrema salsugineum, assembly GCF_000478725.1. NCBI lineage: Eukaryota > Viridiplantae > Streptophyta > Magnoliopsida > Brassicales > Brassicaceae > Eutrema > Eutrema salsugineum. The sequence goes on from NW_006256885.1 coordinate 1,862,081, forward strand.
ATATGGTACCATTGGAGATTGTATGGGTTTAGGCTTTTGTTTGAATGACAATGTATGGTTTATGTAATGTAATTTAATTTGGTTTCATATGCTTTTACAATTTTTGAATATTGTTTTTACATGTTTTAGAATTCAGATCAGTATTGTTTTAGGATAAGTCGTATAAGCAATACCAAATTGTAATTCTGATATTAACAATTGTCACAAAACAGTCGGTATTCAGTCGTTATTTAGTCACAATGTAGTCACAATTCAGTCGTAAAATGGTAACAATTCACGACTGATTTACTACTACTTGGTGACAGACCATTACGACTAATATAAAGTCGCAAAACAATCGTAAATTTAGTCGTTAATCAGTCGTAACATTTACCGACTATTTTGCGACTGTTTCCCGTCGACGAAAGATTAGTCGATCATCAGTCGCAAAATTGCGACGAAAGTACGACTGCAGCAATGTGCGACGAAAAATTACCTATAAACAAATTCAGTCGCAAATTAGTCGGATATATAGGATTAACAACTGTTATACGACTGTATTTGCTGTCGTTAAATCTCTGTTTTCTTGTAGTGGAAGAAGCTTCAACTATATTAAAAGTGAAATAGAAATGAGAAAGCGAATCCATGAATAATAAAGCATAAATATACGTGGGACGGTGGGAGATGGATCTGCATAGCCTTTGCTTTTCAGTTGCAACCTTAATGGTTTACTCTGTTCTCCGATCTTGTGTCTCCTTTTAATCGTGCCAAGAACAATATAATATATTCGTTTGTGCAATACACTTTTGATTTAAGTTATCTTCTGAAAAATCGTTGCCTATATATAATGGCCGACAAGAGTCATCATAAGTCTAGTATGTCTTTTTTTTTCATTCATGTAAAACATATAATATTATTACGATTCTTTTCCAACTTTGACAAAGAAGAACAACAATGTGATTCATACAATATTTTTTGCTTCATAATTACTATTTTTCCCTTCTAATTTTGTGGATTTCTTTTCGTATATTATACGGAAAATATAGGAAAAAGAACAGATTTGATATGTATTATGTGATTCTTTGAATATATATGTAATCCGATTCAACACAGACGATAAACAATACAAGACAATACAATAATTTTGTTAAAGAATAAGAAAAAAAATAATTTTGTTTGGTAAACACAATACTATATTTGTATTCGGACACTCTTTATAAATTTTTATATGATTCTGGCGAAAGATTATTCATTCTGGCATGTTACCAAGCTGAAAACCACTTATTTGTATTCATGAAACTATATTTGAACTTCTAATCAATATATATATATATATATATATATCAAATTCATAATAATAAAATTTTCAAAACATCAAACTACGTTTAAAAGAAACAAAGTTTTGAAACACGTGATTACAACTTTAAAAAAATAAAATCATTGGTTTGAAGTATTAGGTTAGTCAATTCAAGTTTAGTGGAAATACTGTATTTAGTTTGGTTTTATATTTAAAATTCGGTGCAACATATATATAAGAAATTATATGTATTATATGAATTAATAATTAATATAGTATACGCATAAGAGGAAGGTTTTAATTCATTAAACATGTAGCGAGCGGATCAGATCACAGAACAATATTAATTTCTTTCGGATATGATCTGTTCCTTAAATCGATATATGCTATTCAACTTACATATACTTTCTGATGAGAGATACGAGTTGGATAAATACTTAACTAATTAGTTTTTACGTCAACTATTACTGAAGACACTTTTTGTTGTAAGGGAAAAAACTGGTAATAACTTAATGTTAATTCATACGTTTATATTTGCCGAAATTAGGTTGCATATTAATAACAAGATAAACTACAATGACAACCTCTATAACTTAATAACGTGGGACCTCTGATCCTCTCCTCAACTTACACAGTCATAACTCTACAGATTCTCCTAACAAATATTTTTTTTATTTTTTTATTAGTCTTAAAAAACATTTTTAAAAAATTTCACTCTTTAAACATTCTTTCTACGAGTTACAAGAAATTTAAAATTTCAAATAAATAAAAAAATTTCACTAAACTTATATTTTTATAAATTATCTTACTATATATTTATATTAAATTTTATTTATAGTAATTATTAATTTATGATATTAATGAAACTATATATTTATATAGAAGTTTTATTAAAATTATTATCTAATTATTTTATCGATTTGTATTAGATTTTGAACCGTCCCAACTAAGGACCAGAAAAATTTATTAATTTATAGAATTTATTAATTTATCGAATATTAATTTATAGAGTTTCTACTGTATATATTTTTGATCACTGAAATTTTCGGTTTGACGGGGTAGATCACAAATAAGTATAATGATACCAAACGTTGTATATACCAAAAGTTGTTATAACAAACGTTGTAGTTTTTAGTTTACAACTTTAAATATTGGCAGAAATGATAATTTAAACAAAAAACATCATGATATCAGAATCCCAAATTCATGACTTTCTTTGCAATGAAGGTTTATCAGATTAATACATACGTGTCATGTAACATGCCACAACCGAAACAAGAATAATATAAATATATCTATATTATCTTTCAAAAGAACAAAAAAAAACATTCGACATGTAGTGGGGAAATATGAAGTGGGGGTAATTATGTTTCGAAAGGTAATAGTGCAGGGGAAAAATACACATTGTACCCTAAAGTTGTAATTCTTAAATTTTTTTTTTAAAAAAGTTATCTTCTTAAATATTCCTCTCTCTCTCGTTTCTGAAACAATTACAAAACCACACTGTTGTAAGAACTTACTATCACCAAGCAATAAATAAGATAATTTTCTGCAAAAGCTTTTTAAAAAGAAAGAGTTACAGCTATATATATATATATATGATATCAGTTATATACATTTATAAATGCTAGGAATAAGATATTAAATACTATATGTTAGTGTTACATGTGTAAAAATATTTATAAATGAAACATAATTATTCCAACATGTCACTACAAGAAAGATCGGGTTTTACGTCGGCAGATATCGACGTAAAATCGACGTAAAAGAGCATTTACGTCGAATTAACGACGAAAAAAAAATCGTCGTTAGACAATCATCGTAAAACAGAAATCGTCGTAAAATCGTCGTAAAATTACCAACCCAGGAAAATCGTCGTAATATCGTCAGAAACTATTCGTCGTAAACGCGACGTAAATTTTCCAACGAAAGTACAATGAAATAAGTCCATCATAAGAACGACGTAAAATCGATGTAAAATTACATCGATTTAACAACGATTAGGAGACAAATAATTTCAATTAAGGGAAACTAATTTTTTAATTGTCGATGTTAATTCGTCGTAAAGTTTCGACGTAAATCCGACGTAAACATATTCGACGTAAATCCGTCGTTAAATATTCGACGTTAGATCGACTTAAATTTACGACGAATTTACGTCGATTTATAAATTAATTATTTAATTCGATTTTAATTTAATTAATGAATTTTTAAAATAATCAAAAAATTAAAAATAGAAAAAAACAATTTAAATTGAAATTTAAATTCGAAAATAATTTATAAATAAAAGAAAAAATTTAATACAAATTGTTTTTTACAAAAAATCTAATCTACAATGTGATTTCGTAATCGTCGAGGTTGAGATCGACGTCACGAGGAGGCTCTCCGTCTTGGCCGCCCGTCGCTGTTGGACCGTCGTTTCCCGTCTGCACTACCGGAGCCGAAGACTGACCCTGCGTCTGCTGTAAATTGGGCATACGGATGAGGAGGGTGGGCCACCGGTTCGGGAGCCGGCGGTGGAGGTGGTGGTGGAGGTGGTGGTGGAGGCGGTAGTGGAGACTGCTCCGCTACGGTATTCGGAACCTGGGAGGCTCCGGAAGATGAAGGGACATCGGTCCCGGTGTTTCCCGAGGCAGACGCCCGGGAAGAGTGTCCGTCCGCCATAAAGTTGATGTAGTGCGTCCTCCGTCGAGTCATCGTCTGCAAAACCGGAAAATTTTTTTTTTGAAATTACAAATTAATTTTAAATTATGATCCTAAATCTAACAAACACCCTAAATCCTTAATCTAACAAATTCCGATCCTAAATCTAACAAATTCCGAGCCTAAATTAATTTCCGACCTAAACCGTTTGTATTTCTAAACTAATTAAAAATAAAAATTAGATTTTAAGTAAAAAAAAAAATTACCTGATTTTTTGGGTTTGCAGGGAAGCAACGAAGTGAGGAGGAAGCATGGAGAGGAAGAAGTTGAATGAGCGACGAAATGAGGAAGGGGTGCTTCCATATATATAGAATTTTTATTCGTCGTAAATCCGACGTAAACATTACGACGAATTTACGACGAAATCATCGTAAATCCGTCGTAAAGCTGCAACCGTACAACAAAGCGAATAAGACACACACACGTGGCTGTATCTGGACCTTGCGACAAATTTACGACGATCAGGGTTATTCGTCGTAAAATCATCGTAAAATTACGACGAATTTACGACAAATCCTTATAAATCATAAAAATTATAACGGCTATGTATTTACATATCATCGTAAAATCGTCGTAATATTACGACGATTTTACGATGGTATGTACAAAAATGATGAATTACAAAAATTGAAACACCCATAAGCACATACAAGCATGCCTATACATGCTAAATGTGGTCTGTATAAGTTTCTAGCATGTTTACATAACATACTGAAGAATTTGGTTTGATCAAAGATAAATTCTTACATCTTCTCTAAATGTATATAACACTTTAAGATTACTTGATAAACACATATATGTCAAATTTTGAAATTTGTTTTTTTTTGTTTAGGAAGTTGTTTTACCTTATGAGATGGTAAGCCATATCATTATCTTCATCTAAATCCCCCCCGAACCCCAGAAAAGATTGATTATAAGATTTAGGGGTTACATTTCGTCGTAAATTCGATGGTATTTTACGACGAATTTACGACGAATGGGTGTGATTCGTCGTAAATTCGTCGTAAATTCGTCGTAACATAAACCACATATCTACAAGTTCTTTAATCTTATACTACAAAACCTTATATAATACATTAGTTTACTCAGGAAAATGCACCCAAAAACCATTCTGTGAGTTGGGAAAGCTAAACCCTATAGGGTTTAGGGTTTACATTTTACGACGAATTTACGATGATTTATAAATAATCGTCGTAAATTCGTCGTAATAATCAACATATGTCCAAGTCAACACTTAAGCAAATTTTCTTTTCATTAATTGTCTTTCATTTTTTAAACATTTAAATTTAAACAAATTTATCAAATTTGACAAATGTTACATTTAAACGTTCAAAGCATGCAATTATATAAATGCCAACATCATACTTAATTAGTCTTCAATATTTTCCTCGTTCTCCTCATCATCATCGTCATCATCACTGCTTGTTTGAAATTCGTCAGCACCTTCTTCTGTTTCGTCCCCATGTAGATCTTCAACTTCTCGATTACGTGGATCAATTAAAAGAACATTTTCTTCAACATCAGGTTTTGTAATGTCGACACAATCATCTTGTTGCATTGGCGGTATATATAGAATTTTTTGTTTGGTTACCAACATATTACCGTTGTATATTTACATCAAATTTACGTCGAAATAAAATTTACATCACATTTACATTGATTTTACGTCAATTACAAGATAGAGGACAATTAGTCGTATTATCGATGTAAATATTACGACAATATTACGATGAAATAAAATTCGTTCTTCATTCGTCGTAATATCGTCGTAACATTACGACGATTTTACGAGGGTCATTTTTTACGTCGAATTTACGACGAAATTTTTGATCGTCGTAAATTTACGACGACTAAAAATCGTCGTAAATAATTCGACGGAAAAACCCCTCATTTTTGTAATGTGTATATAAACAATTACATTTAATTAAATGCCATCTCTATCATGTATATACGCAATAATTTATCGTATGAAAAAGAACCATACTATAAATTTTTTTAAAAAAGAAAAACAAGTCGCTAGCTACTTCGAAGGTTGAGGTAGGCATTCCTTAAAATACGACGTATATAAACAAGAAATATATAACTAATCGGATTAATGAAAGTAGGTATTAATAATAGTACGGGCGTGCCAAGAGATTAACACTAAGCAAAGATTTAGCTTTAGATTTAAATGTGGTGGTTGCGAGGCTCCAGTTTGGCCTGTCGACACATTGGCTCTATTGCATTATGTTACCGCACGTGTTCCATTATTTCTACTCCTTTATTATTTGTCTCCAGTTTTTATATTTTCCTTGTCGTGAAGTGGAGAAAAACAAAAACAAAAACATAAAGAGAGATGACATTATTAACAGTATACACATTGAATTTTAATCTGTAGACAACCTGGATTTATTGCATCCATAGAAAGTTTGCAAAGTTATTATAAAACTCAAGATACAATATAACTAAAACTAAAAGAGTGAAGTCCAGCAGTTGATTCGGGGGCTAAAATGGATAATATCCTCTTTCTCTTTTATTTTCTTTTACACATATATATCTTTAAGCAAAAGCCACATAAACAACAGTCTACTAATCAAGATACCATCAAGGAGAGTGATAAAAGTTACAAACCAGGGTCTAGCCTTTTATAGGCAGTGCGTTTGCCTCTTGGTTAGCATTTTTATGAACATACATGAAATTAAAAGCATAAGAGGGCTTAGGTCGCATTGAAGTGTCCTTGACATATACCGATCACCATCTCAACACCCATCACACGCCGGAAAATTATAGGCCGATTAATCTACGATCTCCGTCTGTACTATTACCACAAATACTTTGGTTATGTTGGGTTTAGTTATAGGTTTCATTAAGTTTATGGGTTATACATTTAGTCATCACAAAAAACTGTGTCAATTACCAATAAGAATAATAACTATGCTAGTTCACGAGAGTAAGAGCATGTGCATTAGTGATACTAAGAGTGGGGATCATTAGAATAGAATAATAATTTTTTTGGGTTTTTGCTTAAGGGATGAACCCGAGTATTTTTTCGGGTTCCATTAGTGAACCTGAAAACGGAGTTTATCCCAAATATTATATTAATTTTTTTGTAAATTTAAAATTTAATAAATTTAAAATATAATTGAACACATAATTATTTAAAAAGAAGATTACAATTTATTACAAGTATTTAAAAACATACAATAGATAAAATATAAGAACCAAATTGTTTTCTAAACATAACAACCAAATTTATTACATAGATTTTCGATTAAATCCGCTTTCAACTGATCATCACCTGTCTGCTACGGACTTCATTTCGTTTCGCCATCATCAAATTTTTGATATTTATTAAAGGATTCTAACAACGGAAGAAGAATGAAAAGCACAAGCACAAACGTGTGGAATCAGTAGACCATTCACATATAAAGACAAGAGAGAAGCTTATAAGTTCTCTATTGTTAGTATTACAAATACTTAACCAGAAGATAAATAACAACAGCGAGGCCAACGATCCCAAGCACTGATAAGAGCATTGACATGCACGAACAACCACTTCTCATATTCTTGTTCATGACAGCAAGGTTCTTTTGCACTCTCTGTTATAAGAAACAATAAACATAACAGATCAATGCCTATGATTAGTCATTAGCTTAGTATAACGTGGTTCATTAAACCAGGTATTCACTGACTAATGCATTACCCGTAAACGAGAGTCAGTAACATACACATGGTAGTCTAAGTCATCCTGCATAGTGCAAATAACCCAGATTTATTACAATAATGAAACCTAATCAAAGCAGTAAAAAACAATGAAAAGGCAATGACATACGATAAGCCTTGTCTGCAAGCCAAGCTCCTCATTGACAGCGAGAGCAATGTGTTTTGTACTCATGACTGTTTCCTCCAACTTCTCAAGTCCTTCATCTTGTTCTAACTCGCGGAAAAGAACAATAATGAAACCTAATCAAAGTAACTTGGCTCATGGTGTTATCTGGCTTTATTTCTGAGCCAAGCAAGCTGTCTCTATTGGCCAAGTTTGACATGTTCAAAGCATTCACCATCTGATTTGCTTGCGATCTCAAATTCCCAATCATATCCTTGCGCCGGTTCATCTCTTTCTCTGAGCTGTGTCAGTAAGTAAATGTTCAGATGGAAAGAAAGAAAAAGAAGAAGAAGATCACACTAAACTAAAAAAGTGTATAGTTTACAGATTAAAATTAATGGCTTACATAGGTTTCCCATGAAGTTTGGCAAGAAGAGATTGCAGAGACTCTAATCGGATACTGAAAATGGTGATCTTTCTTCGTATAGCTGAAGCACGACGTTGAGCATCAGGACCTGTTACGGCCGATTTACTCCTTTCTGATATCATTCCATTAATATCCTCTGAGAGCTTTAAAGCTTCGTTGTATTCTCTCATCCATGAATCCGACGAAGACGCCATTGACCTGGTTCCCTAACTCACCTCAATACCAACTACAGATCATTTTCAAGGAATTATTTAACTTGGATCAAAATTATTCAACATCCAGAGACACGATCGGAGCGATTCAGAAACAGATATTTCTCCAAATCAAAGCAATCGGAATTTCATGATCATGGAAGATCGGAGCGATTCAGAAACAGAGATATATTCCCAATCAAATTTACCAAAGTAAAAATCGTTAAGAGTATCGAATTGCTTACCGATAAATATCTATAGAAACTTTGATTAAACCTTAAGGGATCGTATCGTGTTAGAGATTGGCAAGCTGAATGATGATCATTTGAGAAAGAAAAAAAAATTTGGCTGAAGAAAAGAGAAATGCACGATGAGAAATTTTTTTTTTGGTCTCACCCACTTCCTGAATTCTCGACGAACCAGCGCACGACACGTAGTCGTGATACGATCTCCTCAAGCTCGTCCGGATGATACCGGATCGTCAAAATTAGGCCCATTTTCTTTTTTTTTTAATTCGAAACTGCATAGGATTTTGGGCCTGAACCCGGGTTGAGCCTCTGCTATACGTGCTCTAATAACCGAGAGTTTTCCGTGATCTCGTATCCAAACAGTATTCTTAAATTATTTTGTTGTTGTCGTCAATGAAATAAATTAGTGTGGTGACTAATTAGCTTTTTTTTTTTTTGTCGAAAGTGACTAATTAGTTTTCATGCATTTTTGTCGTTAACATGTCAATCTTTGAATAATATACCAAAAATCAAAGAAGGAGAAGGATTCACGTAAGAAGGAGAAGGATTCACGTAAGAAGGAGAATCTGTACCCCATTATAGAACATAAAAATTGTAGATTATATTACGTGTGCATATATTTTCCCCGACCTTTTTCTTTAAGACAAGCATCGATGGCCATAATATGGGGAAAATAATTAGCAATATTAAATAAAATATTAAAGGAACAAGGAAAAGAGAAAAAAAAAAAAACTAAAAGAGACAACGATAACGAGAGGACTGAATTATATAAATAAAGGAAAGAGGAGACAAAGACCAAATACAGACCCACTCACTCACACTTAAATGGAGACATCACCGTCGTCCCCACCTTCACCGCCGGAGATTCTCGACCTCGATTCCATTAGAGCTCTCAAGATTCTCGGTAAAGGCGCCACAGGAACTGTATTACTCGCACACGACATCGTTTCACTCTCTTCTTCTTCTTCTTCTTCCTTTGCCGTCAAGCTCGTCCACAAATCCTCCGCCTCCTCTCTCCGCCGTGCACGGTGGGAAATCGATGTTCTCCGTCGTCTCTCCGTTGACTCGAATCAAAACCCTTTTCTCCCTCGTCTCTTATCTTCCTTCGAGTCACCGGAATTCTTCGCATGGGCCGTCCCTTATTGCTCCGGCGGCGATCTCAACGTCCTCCTTCGCCGTCAAAACGACGGCGTTTTCAGCTCCTCCGTTATTAGATTCTACGTGGCTGAGATCGTCTGTGCGCTTGAGCACCTTCATTCCATGGGCATCGCTTACAGAGACTTGAAACCCGAGAACATTCTGATTCAACAATCGGGTCACGTTACACTCACCGATTTCGACCTCTCTCGGAGCCTCCAAATACCCACCCGTCCCCAATTCTATCAACCCGACCCGGAATTGAGCAACCACCGGAAAAAAAATCGGAGCTTTACTCGTTGGATCTCCCCTGCGGCGACAGAGAGCAACAAAACAGGGCTGAAGAAAACGAGATCCGCTCGGGTTAACCCGATTAATCGCCGGAAAACGAGTTTTTCCTCCGGCGAGCGTTCCAATTCCTTTGTCGGAACCGATGAGTACGTCTCGCCGGAGGTAATTCTCGGCGACGGTCACGATTTCGCCGTCGATTGGTGGGCCCTTGGTGTTTTGACGTACGAGATGATGTACGGAGAGACGCCGTTCAAAGGGAAGAGCAAGAAGGAGACTTTTCGAAATGTGTTGGTCAAAGAACCCGAGTTCGCCGGAAGACCCAACGACCTCACGGGTCTAATCCGGCGGTTACTGGTGAAAGATCCGAGTAGGCGGTTAGGTAGCCACCGTGGCGCGGCGGAGATAAAGGAGCACCCTTTTTTCGCGGGTGTGAGGTGGGATTTATTGACGGAAGTGTTACGACCACCGTATATTCCGTTAAAAGATGACGGGGAATTAACGGTTGGTGCGTTTGATTTTGATGTTAGGGAATATTTGGAGAAACTGAGGACGACGACGTCATCAGCTCTTTCGTCACCGTTAAACTCTCCGCCGCACGTGTGTCATGAAAATGATCCGTTTATTGATTTCTGATTCACGTGTGGGGGAATTTTACATGTACAAAGTTGAAGATTATAATTTGTTTTTTTTTGTTGTGTAATTTTCAGTTTTTCTGATTTTTATTTGTATGAAAAATCAATGTTAGAACAAGAAATGTATTTCCACTGACGTGAGTATTTTTGAAACAAATACTAATCCTTTAGTATAGTAGACTTCACTTGCACAATCTGAAGAAAACATTTGAAAAAACTAACAAATTTTAGTTTAGAAAATTGTAGTTTAAAAAAAGAGGATAATTATAAAGAGGCATTAGTTTAGAATGCTGAGGAAAAAGATGGAGTAGTGTGTATGTATTGGATTGGATACGAATTGTCACAAGGAAAACTGGTTGAAAATGTGGTAGAAATAGAAAAATAAGTAAAGAATAAAATGGGAATGTGTAATCATAATTGCACGCTCTAAATTCTTCCATAAAGCATGTTACCTGATAATTTACACATGAGAACCCACGTTTTATTTTCCTTAGCATACGTTGATAGCACTCAAAATTTATGCCATGATTAAGTAAAATAGAGTACGAAAAAGAGTTCAGATGTGGAACAGGTACTTCGTTTTTCAATCAGAATAATTAATAAGCGATGATATATAACTACTCTTCTGCTGACTTTATTAGTTATTGTAGATAATCAAGGTTCTAGTGATTCGGTAAATGGTTTTTAGCGATTAGAGAAAAGATAAAATCACCAAACATATTAGTTTAGACATGTTTATAGTATCGTTGGGCCACCTTGATACCACATCTTTTGATTACTTTATTGATTAGTAATGTTTCAGTTGACAAAGATCCAGTCATCGATAATATCTAGTCAGGAACGATACCCCAACACTTATATGAACATTCATTTAAATTCCGTGTTATTTTGAAAATATAGCAAGTCAAATTTCTAAGCCGGAAACTGAATTCATGGGATCATGATATTTACTGACATTATTATATTCACAATCTTTTGTTAAATGTAGCGGTGTAATCCAACGTGGAATCCAAAAGAATAGGACATATACGTGTTTTACTAACATGTTATATATATGATTAATCTGTTTCTTCTTCTTTAGAAATCAAAGTTACTAGATATAATATCATTCCGTTTCATACGAGACTATCACGGATCGGAGAATATGTGAAGGAATGGTTCAAGATCCTCTCAACGATGGATATATCATATATAAATGACTAGCTTAATTTCTATTTGTATGAAATAATATATTATATACAAATATGTTGAGATATGGGGCAAAAAGGCAAAGTCATGGGTAATACAAATCCTATCCATATTAAGAACACACATGAGAAAGAAAAAAAAAACACTCATGACACATACAAGCTAAAAAGCTAGATGTTTGGCTTTGAAAATGAAGATAAAACTTTTATTTACCTGTTGGGCCAAAAAGTTGTAAGGGGAGTTGGTATCTACGTTGAAAAATATCACATTCATAAAGCCTTGAAGCTTTATTGAGATTTTGAACAATCAATGAGATAATGGTATATTCTATGTTCTATAATGGGATTCAGATTCTCCTTCTTACGTGAATCCTTCTCCTTTTTTTGATTTTTTGGTATATTTTACAAAGATTGACATGTCAACGACAAATGCATCACTCAGTCATCACACTAATTTATTTCATTGACGACATCAACAAAATAATTTAAGAATATTGTTTGGATACTAGATCACGGAAAACTCGTCAATGTTCGCTTTCTTGGCGGTTATGACTCTCGTGTACTAGCATAATTATTATTCTTATTGTTAGTTGACACAGTTTTTGTGATGACTAAATATATAACCCATAAACTTTAATGAAACCTATAACTAAACCAGTAACCAACATAACCAAAGTATTGGTGGTAAATGTACAAACCGAACACCAAAAAACCAAACGGCATCAAAGGAAAAATACGTTTATCCAGGGAGCTACGTGAAACTGAAGAAACCTGGCTAAAAAATATTTGTGTATCACTTGTAAAAAAAGAATGTTAAAATTTGCGTCAATTAATATAAGTGATGTTTGTTACTAACCTACTTGAGTAAACTATTGTGTTTATTATAGTGGCTTCAATCACTATGTCTAACAAGTTACAACCTAGTAAAATAAACTATCATTTATTACTAAATAAAGTTTGACATGCATTATTACATCGATCGATCAAGGTTTTATAAGTTTACCAAATTCCTTAACTCGACTAACACATGTTAAGATGCTAGCCTTTCAAATATTAGTTCATATGATTTAGCAAACTTTTGGAGTAGAAATGTACAGTAGATAAAATTACAAGAGTGGTCAAGCCGTAAACATTATTTAACCAAAAAACACAGTGAACATTAGAGGAAAAATAAAGTCAAAAAGACTAAACGATATTTAGACTATAGAGAATTAGAAAGCTTTCGGGAGGATGCATTATTTCATTTCTGTCTAACAAGAAATTATCTAAACTGTGTTTGTTTTATAGGATAGGCTCCCACAAGTTGAGGCCCACCCAAAAAGGCCTATGTGGTTCATCTGGGTTGTGTAACACATGTGCTCGCGGTTATTTGGAATCGCCAAAGAGAACAAATTAAATGACTGATCTAATTAATTATATTAAATATTTATTCAAAGGTAATTTTATAATATTATTAATTATACAATTAAAATAATTATAATATTCTCATTTAATCAACATCTTAAAACATTTGAACTTGATCCGTCAAAGTTTAAAATATTATAGAATAATATATGGCTTGAACAACATCAAATAGCCCATTAAGAACGAAAAGCACCATTCAATAACACTTCAGAAGTGGGTCACTATAATTCAAATGATTCTTTCTTGAAGCCATTACTAGCCCAAGAAGCAGCATTACTCATCTTCGCTCCGAGACAAAAATAGAGTTGCAGAGCAAAGAAAGAACAACAACACAAAAACGCAGCAATTTCTGGGCAATGGTTGATGAAAGTATAAGAGATTGACAAGTGTCATCTCTATCCTCAGCAACGGTCACATAGACTAGACGACAAAACAAAAGGTAGTCGTCGTACGGTTTGCACAGCTCAGAAAATATTCTTCTGTAACAAATTTGCTGCTCTCGGATTGGGAGCCATCTCGTGTGTTTGTGTGATGACGCGTGTCTTGCTCACTCTATTTACCCTAACATTCCTCTTCTCTATAAAAAGGATCTCTTGTAGCCCTTTGTGATAAACCCGCATGCTCTATCGACTGCATTTGAGTCTGCATTTCAAACTTCCAACTTAGAATCTCTTAGTCTCTTACTGGTAAGTCTCCGATGGCTAAATCCTCAATTTAGTAGTTTTTTAATCTGTTTGCTTGTGGAGGTCAGTATTTTTTCTCGAGATGATATGTATGACATGGGAAGTGGGCTCTAGTTTGTTGGTGGTTATCTTTTCTATGATTTAAATTTGGGATTTGCTATGTTAAAGTCTGGTCCTTTGATGTTTATTGCAAAGCTTATATGAAATTGTTATACTTGTGATTTGCTATGTGAAAGTCTGGTCCTTTAATGCCTATTGCAAAGCTATATGAAATTCTGTTCTGGATTTGAAAAAAAATATTGTTATATTTGGGATTTGTTATGTTAAAGTCTGGTTCTTTAATGCCTATTGCAAAACTTATATGAAATTCTGTTTCTGAAAAATTATTGTTAAGAGTAAATGAAGAATGAAGAATGTGTCTTACGCTTTGGTTTTTGTTGACGTTGCTGTTTTTTTCTCTTGAGAATATGTATTGCATACTAATTAATATCTGTTTTCTCTTAGGCACTATGGAGGTTAATTTCCAATTCCAGGGAATTGTTGGTCATGCTCCTCCAGCTGGAGTTGAAGCCATCATCCAACCCAATGGATTCACCCTCAGAGTGCCTGTGGGGTACTCAATCATGATTAATCCCATGATTGCTCCACAAGTTCAAATCCATGGAGAAGGGGTAATCAACAATGAAGGAGTGATCAACAATGAAGGAGAGAATAATGAACCTGTTAACCTCACAGGGGAGATGAATTGTATTTGATTTTGAGAGTTTTATAGTATTGGTGGAATAATACATATATTTTGTTATTTTGCAGAGCAAATCAGATTGGCTTCTCAGCAAAGAATGTTGTCCCAAAGTGAGATTCTGTATCTTCTGCAGAATGAAAGTCTACCATTACTTGACCATATGGAGATGACACCTGTAGCAGGTCTTTTCATGTACGATATGGAGATTGTGAAACTTCGGGATGGACATAATTACAAGCGTAGCCATATTCGCCAAAACATTGCGGTATTTTACTTATTAACTTAATCATATTTTTTTAATTTCCATCTTAATTTATAGTTATTAAAATATCATTAATTACCATGTCAGCTGGGTGAGGATGAAATAGTGGTGAACTACAGGTGGTCATATGTGGAACATCCAACTAAGGATGTTAATCTTGCCATTACTGCAAGACGCTACTTTTTGGAAGATGGAGATAAATTTTTGGTACACTATCTTCAGGGAGGGGATCATATAAACGACCCAATAACATGGATTCCAGTGAACCCAGTGCTTGCGCAGTGATATGGCCCCGTGTTTTCATATGGCTTTCAATAAAAAACTTTCGCCTATATGCCTTTTTTCTTTTTGGTTTATGTAGAACCTGGCCTTTTTCTTTTTGGTTTATGTAGAACCTTCAATGGCCTTTTTCTTTTTGGTTTATGTAGAACCTTCAATTTTCTCATTAAGTAATGCGGTTATAAAATAGAGTTATGATGGAGTTTTCGTAATTTTTCGCTCACAAATCAATATTTAGCTATACCAAAATTAGAGAAAGAATCACGTAATAATGCTAGTTCGCTTAAGAAAACGAGATCCGCACCCGATTAATCGCTGGAAAACGAGTTTTTCCTCCGGCGAGCGTTCCAATTCCTTTGTCGGAACCGATGAGTACGTCTAGCCGGAGGTTATTCGCGGCGACGGTCACGATTTCGCCGTCGATTGGTGGACCCTTGGTGTTTTGACGTACGAGATGATGTACTGAGAGACGCCGTTCAAAGGGAAGAGCAAGAAGGAGACTTTTGGAAATGTGTTGGTCAAAGAACCCGAGCTCGCCGGAAGACCCAACGACCTCACCGCTCTAATCCGAGTAGGCGGTTAGGTAGCCACCGTGGCGCGGCGGAGTTAATGGAGCACCCTTTTTTCGCGGGTGTGAAGTGGGGTTTATTGACGGAAGTGTTACGACCACCGTATATTCCGTTAAGAGACGACGGGGATTTAACGGTTGGTGGGGTTTGATTTTGTTGTTAGGGAATATTTGGAGAAACTGAGGGCGACGCCTCTTCCGTCACCGTTAAACTCTCTGCCGCACGTGTGTCATGAAAATGATCCGTTTACTGATTTCTGATTCATGTGTGGGGAATTTTACCTGTACAAAGTTGAAGATTCACTTTTTTTTTTCTATTGTTGGGTAATATTCAGTTTTTTCTGATTTTTATTTGTATGAAAAATCAATGTTAGAACAAGAAATGTATTTACACCGACGTGAGTATTGTTGAAACAAATACTAATCCTTTAGTATAGTAGACTTCGCTTGCACAGTCTGAAGAAAACATTTGAAAAAACTAACATATTTTAAATTTGAAAATTGTAGTTTAAGAAAAGAGGATAATTATAAATAGTCATTAGTTTAGAATGCTGAGGAAAAACATGGAGTAGTGGGTATTGGATTGGATACGAATTGTCACAAGGAAAACTGGTTGAAAATGTGGTAGTAAAGAATAAAATGGGAATGTGTAAATCATAATTACACGCTCTAAATCCTTCCATAAAGCACATTACCTGATCATTACACATGAGAACCCACGTTTTTTTTTTGTTTCCTTCGCATACGTTGATATAGCACTCAAAATTTATGCCATAATAATTAAGTAAAATAGAATTTAAGGACATTTCTTTCAATAGTTCAAGATCATGTGTTGTGTTGGGCCAACCCGATTCCAAATTTATTCGAGAAGAAGGAGAATGGGAGAAATAAGTTTTTTTTTTTTTCCTTTTCGATAACCTTATTTCATTATTTTTCGGCAATTTTGCAATTTTAGGCCGAAAATACTGTTTTATCGGTAAACCCTAGAGTCACTTTTGATTTTATCCAAAGATCACTAATCACTTATAGCTTAAAACTAGTTCCTCTCTCTCTCTCTCTACATAGTATCATCTCTCCAACGCATAAACAAACCCTAAAATTCTCTGACCCATTTCCGAAAATGGAGATTAGCGTTTGCTTTAATGAAACCGACAAAGCCGTCACAATTAACGTTCCCGTTGGGTACACAATTAAAATTAACCCTGTTGGCAGACCACAGGCTGGTGCTGGATTAAACGTTAATATTGGAGCCCATCATGCTCATCCTCCGGCTGGTCCTGGATCAAACGTTAGTAATGGAGCCCATCATGTTCATCCTCCGGCTGGTGGCGTCATTAGGAAGGAACATGAAACCGTCCTTGCAGAAAGCCCTAAAATGGCTAACCCTAAGGTTTTCTTTGATATGACCGTGGACGGCAAGCCGGCTGGTCGGATCGTGATGGAGCTCTTCGCCGACACGACCCCTAAGACGGCTGAGAACTTCAGGGCACTCTGTACCGGAGAGAAAGGCATGGGGAAGCTTGGTAAGCCACTCCACTACAAGGGATCAATCTTCCACGGGGTGGATATCAACTATACGTTGTGTGGAGGAGATTTCATTGCCGGGACTGGAACCGGCGGCGAATCGATTTACGAAGAAAGATTTTTCAAGGATGAGAACTTCATCAGAAAGCACACCGGTCCAGGTATCCTCTCCATGTGGAACTTTGGTGGGAACAAGAACGGATCTGAGTTCATGATCTCCATGAATGAGAACATGGATTACGACGAGGAGTTCGTCGTGTTTGGCCAAGTTGTTGAAGGATTGGATGTGATCACGAGCATTATGGAACAAGTCGGAGATGAGAGCGGCTGGTGCAAGCCTTCCAAGCCCGTGGTGATCGCCAACTGCGGTCAGATTTCTTAGATTTGAGATAAATTTTTTAATCCTTATAACCACATTTGGTCGTTTGGATGTTTTGTTGTGTTTTTGTTTTTCGTTTGGATTTGAATTTTCCCTCGAGCTTAGACAAATCGCGATTGGCTACTGCTGAATAATTATTGAACGATAACCATAAATCTTAGCTAGTATATTGATACTGCGAACAAAATATTTGAAAGTCTATTTAACCGTTTTTATCATCACAAGTGTAAAACGATTCTTAATTTTACTGACATCTAAAGTCTAGACCAAATGAGTGTTAAACGATATTGTTTTCTCTAAAATAAACTGTTGGTTAGTTCTTATAACTGGATGAAACACCCTTATTGTAAAATGAGTGTTTCCGCCATTTTGATGAGAGAAGAAGAGATCACTTCCATTAACCTTTGTTTTTGCAAATCGAGCATTAGTGTTAAACATATGACCCTCTTTTTTTTTATATCAAATATGAGCACCTTATGATTTTATATAAGTGTAAGAGAGATTCTGTGTTCATGTTAAATTCTTTTACATCATGATGCAACTATAAAAAAATAAGTGATGTAAAACACACTTTTTTTTTGTAGTATAGCTTTGCAGTGGATTTATGAAGAAAGTGGAGAAGAGAATATCAATATTATAACCATCGTGAATATATTTCAAAAACTAACACAATTTAGATAAAAATGAAGTTTTGTTTTTAAAAAAAATGAGATAGTTATAAGTAATCACTAATCATTAGTGTGGAATGTCGTGAGGAAACGATGTAGTAATAGGTATTGGATCGGATACGAGTTACAAGGTTGTTTGGTTAAAAATGTGGTAGAAAGAAGATGTGAATCAGATACTCTGTTTAAACGTTATTCCCAAGTGTTTTTAATCGATTCGTTATTATTGATTGCTAACACCTCAAGTTACAATATCAAATTCTTATTTTTTTGGCATAATTAACCCATGAATCATCCAACTATAAATTCCGCGCTCGACGACTAGCTAAATTAAGCAAACTAAAAAAGTAATAGGGATTATTTGCCTAGTGTTATAATACCAATACTCTCACTATTTTTTGGTAATACAACATCCTTATGTAACGAGCGACTAAAGAAAGAAGTAATTTAAGCACGAATCCAGGGAGCTACGTGAAGAAGCGTAACTAAAGGAATGATGAGGAAACGCTACTAAAATAAAAGTCGAGAATGATTTACATATTAGCAAAATAAAAGGAAAAGTAATATAATGTACAAAACACACTCCCTATAGTCAACCAAATAAGTTCATCTTGAAGCATACCCGTCCAGGTGTCCTCTCCATGTCCCACCGTGGTCCGAACACCAACGGTCTTGTTCAGCATGACCGAGAATTGGTCACTGGACATGGACCAGCACGTCGTGTTCGGCTGAGTTGTTGAAGGATTGGATGTGATCACGAGCATTATGGAAGAGGTTCCGCATTAAGAGGAGAACCTATTTACATATTTATATAAAACACTAGGGACCGAAATATACACACTTTAAGCCTATACAGCTTTTATTTAGTGGTAAGTTAAAAAAAAAACAATTGGTATAGGGATCGGAGGTGGTATATATCTATGTTGAAAAATATCACATGCATATTGCATTAATATAGATTATCATATATAGATGCTATGAAGAGTATTGGATTTTCTTTAGAGTGGTAACTAAAAATAGAGCCGTGAAAATTACTTAACTAAACACAAGCCCAGGATTGGATATGGTAACAATTGCATATGCTTTTTGCCTTTTTCATTTGAAATTTGATAAAGGAAGTTCAATTTCATTTTTTTTTTAATGAGAATTGAGAAGTAGACCTATGTAGTGAAGCAGCGACAGGTCCTGAAGTTGACACTCACCGCAAAATGCTTACAGAGTTTCACATGCAATGCTTCTCCCCATTTATTTTCTTATTCTATCTTTTATTAACATTCATTACCCCACAGTCCCACACTACTTTCCATTAATGTTTTCATTTAATTTTTTCGTTCCTCTTCTTCATGTGATTTGAATCCTTCCGCATTAAATGTTTTCGTAGCTATCCCCAAATGATTTATATATTTAGCTCTAGAATAAATGTCTAAAACATACTCAAGTGAATACATTCCACTGTTATGTAATATAGTATTTGTAGTATAGAATATGTAAGAAAAAAGAAGTTTGCTACGATTCTACATATTCAACCGTATCCGTGTGGCATGTCGATACATAGATCCATATTCGGATATTCCCAAATATTGACTCTTGTCACTTCTGACAAAGATGCTATTGTTTTATATAATTAGTAATCAATCTAATTGCAAAAAAAAAATTGCTGTAAAACTTGATATCAATCGTGTGATAAACTGGATTGTATATAATGTTGGTCATCCAACAATTCAACTAAGAATCAATCATACAGCACAAAACGTATTAACGTAGCGCACATTTATGTTTTTTTTTTTCAAATTGCATAATCATAAATATAATAAGAAGGTCTACTAAAAGAAAAATTACATAAAAATCAATTTTTTAAACAAGCTCTTAAAGGTTTGCCGCAAAGACAATCGTTGTACATAAACGACGCCGCTTCAAGATGATCGAACGGAGACCCCACCGGAATCCTCCCGCAAAGATGGTTATGGCTAAGATCCAAATGACCGATAAACGACGCACCGGAGATCGATCTCGGGATTGGTCCCTTGAGATTGTTATACGACAAATCAAGAACAGTGAAGTAGGACCTTGGCCCAAACCCTTCCGGTATCTTCCCTTGCAACAAGTTCCGGCTTAGATTCAGGTTCATCACCGACGAAGTCATCAGAGTCTGAGGTATCTCGCCGGAGATTTTGTTCCCGTCGAGGTTAAGCGTCGCGAGAACCGCCATACGGCCAAGAGACGGTGGGATTGTGCCGTATAATTGGTTACCGGAGAGATCGACGTCAGCTAACCGGTAGATTCGGGTTAGCGATTCCGGTATCCGACCCGTGATTCGGTTACCGCTCAGCAATGCACGGCTGAGCATGGTTAACCGGCCGAAATCCGGCGGGATTACGCCGGAGATTTGGTTGTTTCTGAGATCCAAGTGCATTAAGCTTGAGAGGTTGGTTAACGATTTCGGGATTGGACCGGAGATTCGGTTATCCGCGACGTTTAAAACAGCTAACCGGTGTAACCGGCCGATGTCGTTAGGGATCCCGCCAGAGATTTGGTTTCCGATAAGGTCGAGTGTACGGAGGAAAGGTAGGCGTGTGATGCATTTTGGAATCTCGCCGGAGATTCCTTTCCAATCGGCGATTGTGATGGCGGAGAGACGAGGGAGGTTGCAGATCGCCGGAGAGATTCGTCCGGTCATGAAACCGGTCCGGTGAGCTCGCTCGAAGATCGGGTCCTCTGACTCGCCGCGAAGGTTGATGTCGGCGACTCGGTGAGTGACCGAGTCGCAGCTGACGCCGTACCAGTTGTGGCAGCAGTCTTGGCCGGTCCATGAGTTGAAAATGCCGAGGTATGGCTCGTGGAGAGCTGACCGGAAAGCTAGCAGTGCACGGCGGTCCGACGGCGGACAACACGTGGCGGTTGAGATTAGAAGGAGAAGGAGTAAAATGACGACGTTGAGTTTCATTGTTGTAAGATTCCTCTTTTGTGACTGTGTTGGGAAATGGGACTTGATGATGGTGAGGGAAGAAGATAAACGTTTGTGGCATATAAATAGCGAATAATAAAAATAAAAGAAAGATAATTTAAAAAATTAATGTTAACAAAGGAAAAGGACAAGACTTGGCTTTTTTTTTAAAAAAAAATTTGATAGAGGTCTACTCTCTTTTTTTTTCTTTCTACATAAATTATTTAAATATGATTTAGACATTTTGGACCTCGTATAATAATGAAATTGTGTGTTCGTGTAATCTTCATTAATCATGAATTTCATATCAAATTAGTCAACAACAAGAGTCAAATCATGTAATCTCTTGAAGACTAATTACTTTTTAAAAAGATTGTTACATGTGGGTTTATTTATTGAATAACATGGGATTAAATGATTTTTTAACACTAGTTATAGCATTATGTGGACACAAATATGTAGAAACACACACATGGATTATAAATTAGAGCACATTCATAGGTGTTAAATAGAAAAGCTTGCAGACAAATTAAGATAGAGACAGGAACTGAAAGTGGGGGAGAGTTCCCATGCAAATAATTGAAGCTACGATTAGATTTTCCGATGCGACTTGCCGGTTCGGTTGGATAAGCTCTGCCTACAATCATATCGAAGGGTTATCATGACGCCACGTGGTGTTGTTCTTGTATCTTTTATTTTTTTTTTCCTAAGCATTCTTCCTTTTTTTAGTTATCTTACGAGATGACGATACACATCTTCGAATCGCAAATTATTGTAGTTTCGTTGACAATACTGGTCTTATCTTACGATTAACTATTGGCTTTTGGATTGGGCTATGGTTGGGCTTATAAGCTAAGATACGAATGGGGAGTATTAGATATTTAGATTATTATACATTTATACTCTCACAAGTCACACATCTCAGTATTCTCAAACAAACGAGAACACATATATACGAGCTTTGGATTTTCACTTTTCACCATCGTCGGTCCGCATCTAATTCAGCACCGACGGGTTTGTATTAAACCGCGTGCACATGAAACTCAAAGACATGTTTTTTTTCCTAAGCATTCATAAATGTGAGGAATATGTCAAAAACTTTCATATATTCATGTTTAAATTGGCTATTTTTCTTGTCATATCACTGGCAGAATCTTGTCTGATAGATTAAAAAGGAGAAAGAAAAAAAAAAAGAGTTGAGACTTATGACCACATCTTGGTGGCTTTTTTTTTCCTTGGATTTTGGTGGTTTTTTTTGTCTTGTCATGTGACAACTGAGTCGTTGAGGTATTATATACGTGCCAAGAAATTACATTTATTGCTTTTGGTTATGAGTATTAATCATCCACGAACTCCAAAGCGTTGGTTAGGTAGGACTATATAAAAGAATTAATGTCAATCGATTAATGCAATTATAATGAAATACTCTAGTAGAGAAATACTAATTGAAGACTTGATTTTGATCATTTTCTTTTACTCCGTCTAATTGAACCCTTATTTTCTTTTCTTAATGCAGCGATAAACCATTCCAATACAACAAAAGTATTATATTAAGAGCTCTCGATTGTCTTATACAACATAGGCGTAGACTAAACAAACATCCTCATGCTCGGAGCTATTGTGTTCTTCCCTACTTCCTTCTTCTTAAATCCCGCATAATTGTGTATTTAAGACACGGAATGAGCTTAGAACTCGAAACAGAGATAAAATTACTCCTTTTGCTACGAGTCAGAGGAATCTGTTTCATTGCTCCACCAGAAGCTAACCGAGAAACTCATTGTTAAGGACCGGACATAGTGCCACCATTTGGGAGGGATGTACAGCATTTCGCCTTCCTCTAGGATACAATCCATAAACTCTAGCTCCACTGCCTTTGGGAACTCGGTCTTGTCGATATTGTCTAGATCAACCTTCAACCAATGTAGAAAACCCCCCCCAGTTTTGAACCAAAGGATCGAGTCAGCTTCTGCGTTTATGTTAAACCCGAGCTCAGATTTGACTTTAGAATGAGACAGAGATAGTTTACCTGGCTAGAGTTGCAGAGCATTGTCTCAGAGTAAGGGTAAAGCTCGTCTTGCAGTGAGGATGGGTAAAGCCTTACATACTTTTTACCAACAACCTGAAGAGCATATCAAAATTTCAGGAGGAGAAGGAAAACCATAAGATAGAGAAAGTTTCCGTAAACAATATGAGACTCTCTCTCAAACGATTTCTTTGGTTAGTCAAAGAGTTTAGTTTTTGTTCAGGCATCAGACTTCAATCCAGCGAGAGATGATCATGGCTTTATTATGAAAGAACACCAAAAGAAGAAACAAGGTTGTTAAACGGTTACAGAAAGAAACACATTTGGATAAACTTTATAAGACAGCGAGCACAGACAAGAAGCCAGGGCCATGCTCATTGTCAGGAGAAAAAGGATCTAAGACCATAATTTTTACCTGAGCAAGTATGTTATGATGTGGATCATGGTGTAAAGGAGTAACTGTGCCAGCCGGGCCAAACCACGCATTAAGAGATTGGAGTTCTCCTCCACCGACAAAACAGTAATCAGGAATACATATATCACCTCTCAGTTCATTTATCTGCCCATTCGTGTTAAACCAATTAGCCATATGTTCAGTATGAATTCGTATTTTGGTACAAGCATTACATACCTGATCAAACAACGGATGCTGAGCAAGATAAGTAGGTTCCACGGAAGAAGAAGGTTTATTGGTCCGAATCCGTTCAAGGAACTTAGAAAAAGTCACAAGCTCTTGCTTCCAATCAGAGCACAAATAGTTTTTCCCCACCTGAATAGCATTTCAAACTTTACCAGCTTTCAGCTACGGAACAGTTAAACTAACTAAGCATGATGTTTTGAGACAGATATGTAGTAAGCTCACCTCGACGGGAACGGTTCGATTACCAGCAACAGCATTGAGATAGCCCAAGTGGTTCCACTTGGTCCTGGCTGGCCAATGAGCCATACAATTGGTTATTACAACAGGTGTACCTGTTTGAAAATAATCACACAGAAACCCCTCCAAAGATAAAGCAGACCTCTTCTCTACTCTTCGAGAAGTTAAGGACCTGCATGGTAGTATCTTAAGCACCTGCAATTTTCATCAATTAACTCAAACATAAGTATCAAAACTCAAGTCTTTCTTCAGAACAAATCAAACAAAACTGGTTTTGTAAGATCCTGCCAAATGTTAACAGTTTCGATGGATTAAACTATGTATTCACCTCATTGACGTCGACGGGAACTTCAGGGACCAATTTCTCACCCTTGAAATCTCCACAAGCTTGGAGACTCTTGGTCTTCTTACGAGCTTCAGAGGAAACCAAGAGAACAGAATCGTGGAGGTCCTTGCGGAGAAGCATGCCTCCCATGATGAGACCCATATCGAGAGCCCCAAGGGCTTCCCCAAACTCGCCGGCGGCGAAATGGAACTTGGCCACGTGGAGGCAAGCCATTGAGTAAGCATCGCGCCAGACGGGGAGAACAGAGTGCCATGGACCAGAGTGAAGTTGCTCCCACGCCATATCACGCGCCGCCTCCGCCGCGCTTTGGTCGCCGGCGGCAGATAGAGCCGCCATGCGAGCATAGGCGTAACCGCCCTGAGCTGAGATTGCCTGCAACAGCGATTGCGACTCGGCGTCTAGCGTCGGGGTCGATAGACGGAGGCCGTTGTCTCCGGACGAAGCGGCGGTGGAAGGTCCTGACATGGTTTGGATCGGGTCGGGTTTCGAATCGGGTCGGGTCGGTTTGGGGGTAAAAGTGATGTGGTGTGAGATATTTTAGGTTCTGAGGTGTGCAAAAAGTGAGCTAAAAAGTGGAAAAGGAAAGAAAGATATTTGAGTGATGATTGGGATGTGAGATATTTTTGTATTTATAACCGTATTTTCCAATATTGCAAAAGGAACCCTACAAAATCGTATAATTTATGTATTTATCCCTATAATTTTGTTTTTCTACTTTTCAAATCAATAATGTATCGAAAGTACATCTTACAGATATAGCATTGTAACAACAACAAAAAATTAAGGTTCAAAATTATGACGTCCACATGTATGTACTTTATCATTGTAACAAAACTAATTTAACTACCAAAAAAACAAAAGATAAACATAACTAATTCATTATCGATAAATTGCTTCTAGACGCTTGTGCTTGATTAAGGTTAGATTGTTTGAGTGTAATCTTTTTAAACACATGTTTTTGTTAATGCTTGTGGTTTAAAATATGCTTACATTTGAATATGCAGCCAGCACACCATTTAGTTTTGTAATATAAATATACTTTCAAAATTATAAACGTGAATGTAAGACGTTTATCATGCTAAATTGGTGTGCTTACGTTTAGCTATTTCGGAAAACCAAAAAAAAATAAATATAATGTACTATGCTTTTACAGGCATACATGAATATTAATTTGTGAAAATGCAACGAAGGCCTAAAGTATTTTGATATTGGTTCCGCTATGCTTATGTTTTGTGTAAAATCAATTCATGATTAATGTCGATTAGGTAATCAGAATATTTTCTCTCATTTTGCAATGAAAAGAAGGAAAAAACAACAGAGCAAATATGTTGAAGTTTTTGTAAGAAAATAGCACTTTTTCAGTGAAATAATTATCCGACAAAAGCTCTAGAACGTTCCACAGTTGATAAGGGAAAGTGATTGAAAATATGTCCTTTTCCCATTGGCCAAACCGCATGTGACGTGCACTAACTGACACGTCATCTTTGTCAACACATGTCTCTTTGCCTTTTTCATCTTGTAATAGTACCGTATTACTCGACGTGGCGTTATAGTCAGCGCGACTTCGCTACAAGCCTACAACACTGTGAAATATCTCGCAAAAGATGAACATGGAAAAAAATATTTTATAAAAGAAAAATTATCAATGCTTTTATAAATTTTCTAGTAAACGACCAATTTCCTCGTAAAATTTTTTTTTAGGTATTTTTGGCCTGTTGACTATACTAGTAACTCTCGCTCTTCTCTTTTGGAAAACAACCACCGTTCTTGGTATATCACTACTGTTTAAAGTGTTAAAACGTGGCTGCAAAATTGGCTGCCAAAAAAAAAGCAAAAAGGTTCAAAAGAAAATAGGCTGCAAAATTGGCTGAATGATATGAAAAGAATGGGTAAAATTTATTAAATACTATATGATATATAGGTGAGAATATGTGTTTATATATATGTATATGTGTTTGTATATATATATGTATTATATATATATATATATTTTTTTTTTTTAGTTTCAAGATAATATTAAAAGTCAAACAAAACAAGGTCCACTAACGAAGACTTGACTTGCAGAACAAAAAAAACAGTTCACAAAGTTTTAGATATTGCTCGGATACATAAACACTCGAACTCGGGCTCCCATTGATTTAGGAGGCAAGTTGGATGTGAATTTGGCTCGAACCACGCCGCTGTTACCGTGAGGCCTTGTGACTTTGCCCCAAATGCAACGGTAGTGACTACCATTCTTCTTGGTCTTGGCTTTGTAGATGTAAGCCATTCGTTTCCCTTTGTACCATGCCACTTCCTCTGTTGTGTTCTTCGACTTGGACTAGGGACGTATTTGGGTACTGGTTCGACTTTGACCTTTGTATCCAAGTATGGTTCCTCTGGCATAGAGTCTGACACGTTCTCCTTGGCGTCCTTTCACCATTTTGTCGAATCGTCCGGTGGAAGAAATTGGCACTTGCCTTCAGAAAATGTATTATATTATATTATATAACAAGAGAGAAGAGAAGAAGAGACGATAAAAGAAGGAAGGAGAAGATGATGTTGCTTCTTTTTCTTATCAATCATCTCATAGCAAAGCTTACATATTTACACTACAAATTAAATACATTTAATATTGTTACCGACTTAGCAAAAGACGATGACACAGTAAAATATCCATTTAAATAATTCAACACTCCTCCTTAATTATCCATCATTTTATTAACATATTATCGCGTTTAAGAACTTTAACATAAAAAAATCCATTAGAATAAAATCCATGATAAGATAAAGAGAAAAAAAATAACAATATAATTTCCTCTTGAAAAGATGAATCTTATTCTCTTCATAGATCGTTGATTCGTCTTGATCTTGTCGATGTAATAAACCATTTTCATTAGAATTATATATTACTTTTTAGATACATATCTTCTTGCGTTTTCTTTGATGCTTCAGTAAAAACCTCATCATGGAAAAACTCAATCGGATAAAAACCATGGTAAGGAAAAAAATGCATCTACGCGCATTATCATACTTCTTCTGGAAGTATTCCTCTTTAGATATTTTATCATTTTGCGTATTCTTTGCTGCCTCGTTAAAAACCTTGTTATGGAAAAACCCGATGGGATAAAAACCATAGCAAGGGAAAAAGAGTGCAACCACACATATAATCACATTTCTCCCCCTGGAAGCATCATCTTCAGGAGATGCATTCCAATGATATATATAATCTTTTAGGGAATTTTTATAAGTAGAGCCTTAGTGAACAAACTCGTATGATTTTTCAGGTCATTGGACTTCTGGTCCATAGTTCGAGTTAGTCATGCTCTTTTTCATGAAATATAGTATCTTGACTTTCCAAGATTTCTCATTTCAAACTCTTACTTGACCAAATAATGTTTTTAGATGCTTCAGGCATCCTTGATCATTCTGGATTTTTATCAATATATTACTGAATGTGATTACATCCATGACTGAATAACATCAATTTCCGGTTTTTGAGAAAAACTTTATGCCACAAACCGAGTTTTATATCTTGTGACTTTGTTTTCTCATTATTTTCGAATAAATATCCATTTGGTCTCGAATGACATTACATCTTCAGGTGTAATGATCATAAGTCCAAATACATTTTCTTTTGCTGATTCTTCTGGAATTCTTTCATTGTGTTCTCTAACTTTCTTTCTCTTCAAGAGAATTTTAGATTCCATTAACCTCCCCTTTTTTTTTAACTGAACCTTACGTTCATTTACTTTACTCCGATAAATTTTGTTCTTCAGGAACATAAATATTTTGGAGCATTTCCAAGCTTTACGAAATTTAAGCTCGAAATATTCTATAGGGAGGATTAAATAGCATTTTCTTTAGAAATGCTTAAATCTGAGCTTTTCTATATGTTATATGTTAGATCCTGCTGGGATCAACTGAGATACCTGCAAAAACAAAATAAACATAATTTTCCTAAAATGCATCATATCTTATGACTAAATCAAGGATCATTTTCTTTGATTCATCTACTGGTTAATCTTAACTAAAAGTATTAAACTCCATGCAACATATACTCATCAAGTAGAGTTTCCAGGAACATAATTATGATATCATTAATCCTTCAGGGATTCTTTTCTTCGCAATTCAAGTCGCTCATTTTCTGCCAGACTTGATATTACTTTTAATGTTTGGACTGCCGGTCCAAAAATTTCTCATTTTTCATATGAGCTTAACATAGACGTGATCGCCTCTTTTCACTTTTTACACTTATCCGCGGAGGTAGATTTATGATCCTCATTCATATTAAATCGTGCGCCATCTTATTTTATGTTGATTTTATTTTGTCTTTGGTTCCTTTTTTTCCGTAATAACATGGTTAATCGAGATCTCTTTATCAATGATATCATTCATGTACATGATTTTATAATTAACCATATCAACAGATCTCTTCAAGAGATTCATCCACTTTTTAACAAATATTTGCTCCTTTCATTTTTGAGGATTTTATATTTGGAACCAAAGTAGTCTATCACGTTTCTTACGTGTCATAAACTCTTTATTGATAAATCGTCCTTCAGGGACATATACTTGGAGCAGTTCGAGCTAGAATTGAGATTTTTTTTCATTGTATGTCTGGCATTTACATATGAATTATCCTTTGAACTTCAGGTTCAAAATCATTTATACGAGGATCCATAATGATAATTCATTTTATGAAATCTCATTCATTAGCTCCTTCATACCAAAGCGTGGAGAAATTTTACCATTATTGATCTTGCAATCTTCTGGATCGCTCCATAAAACTCATTTCAAGTGTGAACATAATCTTCTGGATGTTCAACTACTTTTGATATGGGATTCTTTAATTCTCCCCCTCGAGATGATGATACTTCAAGTTCATCCATCTCGAACTGAATCCCACTTTAGGACCATAACATATCCAAATAACCCATCTTTGGGCCTTGTATTATGCATCAAATCCTTTAGTGGACTCTTAATACCCCCTCTAATGATGGTTTTTCTTGCCCATTCATCTTAAACCAATTTTCACTTTCTCGGGTATAATTTGGGAACTGCTTAAAGAAATCCAACCATCATATCTAATAATCGTTCAACCAAAAATGGTGATTTATCTCTCATGATGTTTTTTTTTCTTTTCATCATGACATGCTATGTGTGAAAACTTCACCACAGAAATTCTCAATACCATTATTACACTGGGATGGCTTAAATTAGTTATGTTATATACTAGTAAATTTCAGGTTTACTTAAACAATTTGCCATCTTTATGCATGTCTCCATCATATATTTTCTGCTGGAACGTTTCGTTCCTCTGGAACGTTTTGTCCTCTGTAACGTTTTTCTTATCTAAAATGTCTAGCTCTTCAGGAGCTTTTAACTCTTCCAGAGTTTTTAATTCAGGAAATTTTCACGGCTCCTAATTCTTTCGGAGCTTTTGATTTTTTGAAATTTCCAGAGCTTTTTATCTCTTCTGAAATTTTTTAAACTCGTGAAACTTCCAGAAATTTTAGCTCTTCAGAAACTTTTTAACTTTTGTACAATTTTCAAAACTTTTTAGCTCTTCGGGAGCTTTTAGTTTCTAGAGCTCTTTAACTCTTTCGGAAGTTCTGATTTTTAAAGACATGTTTCAATGTCTAAACATATTGATAAAATGAATTAAATAGTTAAACATAAATAAATAACGAAACAGAAATTTAATAAATATAACGCAAAACAGTTAGTATATATGTTAGTCGTCTTCTAGACAATATTAAGCAGTTCCTCAGGAACGATTTCATATATTATGGATATATATTTTTTATATAGTTCTTCTGGAACTTCTTTTCATATATGTCTTCGGGACATTTTTTTTTTCAAGTATGTCTTCTGGACATAACATGTTTTATTAGTTCTTCAGGAACTTTTCTTAAATGTCTTCGAGACATTTATTATATGGTGGTAATGATCTTAGGAGTCAACTACCATATGATCATAAACCAACCATATATTTGATCTGAGGAGACATAATTTACCATATGATCATGATCGTAAAGGCATAGCCTCCATAACGATCGGTTCGGAGAAGGCAGCGCCTATCATCCCGACCATAAAATATAAACATAAATAGATCTAATATAATTTAAACCTCACCTTTCTGGTATAAAAACAGATCTCACCTATTTGATATTTGATCGGATCGAGAAAACGTTCGTACTGATAACATATTAAATATTATATGATATATAGGTGAGAATATATGTTTATATATATATATGTGTTTGTATATATATATATTATATTATATTATATAACAAGAAAGAAGAGAAGAAGAGACGATAAAAGAAGGAAGGAGAAGATGATGTTGCTTCTTCTTCTTCTTATCAATCACCTCATAGCAAAGCTTACATATTTATACTACAAATTAAATACATAATATTGTTACCGATTTAGCAAAAGGCGGTGACACAGTAAAATATCCATTTGGATAATTATCCTTCAACAAAATTATATTTTTCTAATGGGTAAATTAATAGATTTTCACTGTATAAATTATTGAAATTATAGTTTCCACTAGATGTGAAAGCAAATCTTAAAATTATTTTTCAGAAAACAAATATCATATTCCAAGATAAGATCGTAACAGAAAAACAAAATGAGGAAATTAATGAAGAAGGTAAATGGTAAAAGGTAAAAGAATATTGTTATAAGTGAGCACACGCATTTTGGAGATATTTTGAATGTTGGAGATATCCGTGATCCGCTCTGCTCCGTTCGGATAATCATTTTTTCGATTTGTATCCGCTCTGTAATTATTCGGATATTCATTTTCTGAATATCCGCCAAAAATCTGAATATTTACCGGATATTCGATCCGCCCCATAAAAATATTTAAATAATAATATATTTAAAATAAAAATTCAAAATTTAGCTAAAAATGACAATATTTTTTTTAAAAAAGTATATTTTTTTAACTTATTAAGTTCTAATATTTATAATAATCAAATTTATAAACAAAAATTCACAAAAATTACATATATATAATAATTATACACTTTATATGAATTATTATCTATCTATATATACATATATATATTTATACTGGAGCGAAGCGGATATCCATCTTAATTTTTTTTTAGTATTTGTGATTTGCTCCATTTTTAACGGATATTGAATTTTAATATTTGTTTTGCTCCATAAAATTACGGATATCCGAATTTTTCGGATTGTGACGAATAACATATCAAAACAAATATGACGTATATTTTGCCCAGTCCTAATGATCAATTAGGCCAAGACCACTCGATCAAGCGCTTCACTCTTTATCCGAGACTAAATGGGATTAACTCCCCAACTATGTAATCCTGTATTGAATCCTTATCGTAATCAAACACTGTTCTTCAATCAACAAATGCAAATGGAATTATTTTCAAACGTACATCAATCTCATGGCGATTGCCCACAACCTCTACAAGATATCTAATCGTTGTTAGGGAGAATGAAAATGAATATTATAGATAACGACGACCAGTTTCTTCTATTATAGTTTTTTTAAAGCCAAAATATATGATAGTGGACATTTCAAATACTGATATAATTTGATATATAAGTGGATTTACCCCTTTTACTTAGTTTTAATTAGCCGAATTTGCTATCTATTTAGTTTGAATTTGTACTTTAAATTTTTTCAATTATGTAATTGTTGACAAATCCAAAGTATGATAAATCCGTCCGCTATTATGGTGCATTAGTGCTTTTTTCCTAATTTTTTAGACTCAGAACAAAATCGTTTTTTGGGTTTAAACTCGGTACAAATCGATTTGTATCACCAATATATCATTAGAAAATATGTTCTCACTAAATTGTCTATGCAGAAACATTGTTGGTTTTTCTTTATCTTTTACCACTTGGATCTTACCTGTAATGATGTAATCTAATTCGAAATCAATATTGTTTAGAAAAAAATGAAGAAAATTTAACCCAAAAAAAAATGAAGAAAAAAGGTCGTAGTTGCCATTTCCAAAAATAGACATAGAAGAGAGGAGAGAATCAGAAGTCTTGAAACTCCAGAAAGTAAAAACATACGAGAAAAGCGAAACAAGTTTTCGATTTCTGGAACAATGGCGAATCTACCTCCATCTCTCTCCATGGGCACACCTTTCGGTGGTCCAAGCACGTCGACCCAAGCTTCTCCCGGAGCTCCGGCGAACAAAGATCGAAATCTGGCCTCCGCAGAGCAGTTGGTACTCGATCTCAGCAATCCTGAACTCAGAGAGAATGCCCTCCTCGAGCTCTCCAAGGTTATCCAAATAATCTCATATGTTTCCTTCGTTAATTCTCTCGTCTGGGCTCTCGATCTTTTCTCCGATTCGTCAACGAAAGCTAGGGTTCTACCGATGTTGACAAGTGAAAAAATTATCTCAAAAGTGGGGACTTTTCATATGAATGAAAACTGAAAAGTGCGAATCTTTCTGTTTGCTTTGCTTTAGACTATCTCAGTATTTGAGTTTGGGGATGAAATGAAAACTGAAGAGGGCAAAATCAAATGATTTAGTGATTCCCCACTTGTTTGTTCTTTTGTAGAAAAGAGAATTGTTTCAGGATTTGGCGCCTCTGTTGTGGAACTCTTTTGGTACCATTGCTGCCTTGTTGCAGGTATCACTTCTTTCTTCTAAAATTGACGAGTCTGCGGATTACTAAGCAAATGCTATTTATTCGGTGTTAGTGTTGTATGATCTGATTGGGTTTCATATGTTTGCTTGCAGGAAATAGTATCAATCTACTCTGTTCTTGCACCTCCAAATCTGACGCCTGCTCAGTCGAACCGTGTTTGCAACTCACTCGCCCTTCTTCAGGTTAGATGATTCTGCTCTCATGGAGATTTCCATTTCTTGTGTTAGGATGCTTGGCTTCTCATGTTCATGTATTTTCCCGATTCCATCAAATTCTTGACACGCTTCTGTCTTGCTGTCTTACTCTGCAGTGTGTAGCATCTCATTCCGACACTAGAATGTTATTTCTCAAGGGTAATGTTCTTGTTCTTTTCATCTGGCTGGCTTGATTAGGCTATACATACAATAATGATTTCTATCATATCCTCCTGCATGTTCAATTCATTGCTTATATGTTTCTTGTCTATGTCTAGTATGGTTCCAGTTGATTTTTATTAAGTACCATAACTGATGAATTCGTTTGTTACTCATTCTTATGCACAGCTCACATCCCATTGTACCTTTATCCCTTCCTTAATACGACAAGTAAGTCAAGACCTTTCGAATATCTGCGGCTTACTAGCTTAGGTGTCATTGGGGCACTTGTGAAGGTAAAATTATACGTTCCCTTTGTTCTAACTTGAATCCCTTTCTTTGAGCTACACTACCCAAATTTATGCTGAAAGTGAATGACTAAAGTCGTGTAAACGAGTCAGTGCAGGGTTTATAGTCCTTATTGTTAGTTAGTGTATGAATTACAAAAGGTCAGTCATTAGCTTCCTTATTTCACTTTTTTGTTATCCAGGTTGATGATACAGAGGTCATCAGCTTCCTTCTTTCAACTGAGATTATTCCTCTGTGCCTCCGCACCATGGAGATGGGAAGTGAGCTGTCAAAAACAGTAAGCCTTCCAATTTACCGTAACATCTCTGCAAAGTTTCATTCGATATTGTCTCTGTTATTTACAATCTTAAAACTTATGGTATATATTAATATTTGCTGTTTTATAGTGATCGACTTTTGGCATTTCGAATCGATGGATGTAAATGATAATTCAAATCCTAATTTCTGAAACCCTCTAAAGAAACAAGTATCAGTTCTTTTTGTAACTGTTTCCCTTAACTGTATGAATGCCGTAGCCAGAACTTGTTCTTAGTGTATCCATCTCAGATGACGAATCTATCATCATGAGTTATTTATATTTCCTAGTCTGGGTTTGAAAAGTTTACTTGAACCGGTTCTGCACCGTTGAAATGTTGTCTACCTTGGAAAATGTGCATGAACAACTTGTTTACGAACTAACATGCTGTGATAATGACAGGTAGCCACATTCATAGTTCAGAAGATCTTGTTGGATGATGTGGGGATGGATTACATCTGCACAACAGCAGAGCGGTTTTTTGCTGTTGGTCGAGTGTTGGGCACTATGGTTCAGTCACTTGTGGAACAGCCTTCTCCACGCCTTTTGAAGCATATCATTCGTTGTTATCTCCGTTTATCAGACAACCCAAGGTTGGTTTAGCTCAAACCAAACTTCCTCAGAGATGATATATCACATATTTTCTCAAGTGCCTGGCATTTTCATGCTTGAGCTTTGTATCTTGTGTGTTGCTTAGGGCTTGTGCTGCACTCGGAAGCTGTCTCCCTAGCTCGTTACAAGATGGAACCTTTAGCAATTGTCTTCGCGTAAGTCATTGCCACATCTTGTGTCGGGTTTTGAATTTGTTGTGTAAGAGATGGTTTAGTTGAAAACTTGGGGTATATATCTTTTCAGGAGGATCAAATTGCAAGGAGGTGGCTGCAACAGTTGGTTCACAATGTTGGAGTTGGTCGAGTTCCAACGCATCAAGGTGGAGGATTTGACCACATGCTGTGAGCTGAATCCAAACTCAGCCTATCTATGGAATGTTTCTTTTGTTTTTTGGTTTCTAATTTATTCATGTGCTTTTGATGCCTTAACTTTAATGATGAGTTAGGCTTTTAATCTGTTTGAAATTCTTTTTGTAATTATTGTAACAAAAAAATTCCAGAATGCATAAGTTCGAGAGATAAAGAGGATTGGCTACAAAATAATATTAGAGTTTAAAATTTTTATTCCAACAAAGATTTGGTGGTCTCTTGACGTCTGTATCATAATTATTGAAGCTTTAAAGCTAGAATTTAGTAACAGGAACTACAGCTCCGTTTCTTGCACCAGATTCAAGCATTGCCTCAAGAACAGCAACATCATGAGCACCTTCCACGTATGATAGACGAGGCTCTTGTTCATTCTGCAGCAAATCCATCGAGACACATCATGAGAGTTTTGATAATAAAATATCCATGTTTTGAGTTCCTGCCAAGATTCTAGGATTACCTTTGAGGTCTCTGAAATGTCACTAAAAAACGCTTTTAGCTCTTCAGTCACTCCGCTGAACGGGTAAAAGATGGTCCTCGAGGTCCCTCCTTCACCGTAAATCGTGGCCTGAAAAGTTCAGAAGATCACAGTCATTTGAATTGAATAGTTTAAAGCAAAAAAGGATATTTGAGTTTGTCACATGTTAAAGTATACAAACCATGTAACCATGTCGGCCATCTTGGACTCCTCGCTCAAGTTGAACAGTGCCCTTTAGTCCTACGACTCTCCATAATATCTGAAGCATATGATTTCTGTGAGACAAACTATGGTTCCTAGGCTAAAGCGCTCTCAAAAGCAGAACGTCTAAGTCTTACTACATGCCTTTGGAGACCTTGAAGACACAACCATAACAAAAACTCCAGAGCATCCGTTTTCGAGCTGACTATAGAGCAAAGAAACGTCCTGGATTAGAGCATTTATGTGAAATTAGTGTGCTAAAAAAACAGGGACTGATGTGTACACTTACAAGTTTGATGTGATATTGTCTGGTGCAGGTAAAGTCTTATCCACATGGGAAGTGGTGGCTGAGACTGATGTTACCTCACATCCAACAAGCTGCTCATGACAAACCAATACATCATATTTGGGATCCAACATCGGGATATCGAAGAAGCTTATTACTTAATGAAGTTGTATGGTACCATTCTTAACCCTGCAATGTAATGCACGCCCATATCCAAAATGAAACCACCCTGCAAATGAAGAGATTATGGCAAATATTAACAGATAACGCAGTTTCTTCAAGATATATAGGCGATGGAAATGTCTCTGTGTTAAGCAAAATTATTGTAGCAGAATGATAGCATCTGGAGCCATATGATTCTTAAGTTACAGTCTAAGAAAGCAGCGTGCTAGGAACATGTAACAGATTCTGACAAAATAAGAATGTGACAAGAGATGATGCATTACGTACGCCCAAATTTCGCCTCCAGGAGCTTGAGAAATAAGGATTCGAACTGTTCATTGACCCCTCAATAATAAGTTGGACGTTCATCATATCCCCAGTTTCTGCTACCAGTTTCTTCAACTGCCGAAAGCAATCATGATACATTTCAAGCACAATGTCACTTGCCCAAGCGGAAGTGCCAAGAAGACACACTAAGTAACATTTACCTCAACAAAAGCTGGCTCAAAACGATAATTTTCAGCCACAGCCCAGATTGGACGGGATGGGGAATCAGCAGGAATATTTCTATAGCTTGATATTGCAGTTTCTATCTCACTGATGGCTGCAACAAAAATAACATTTTTAAAAAAAGGAAAACTTTAGTGTGGAATAACCAGAGAAAATGACTCTGGGCCAGAGCAATCCTTCACATTTCTCATTTAACAAGGATGGATGGAACTCAAACAACATGAGAAGCTGGTTTAAACAAGAGGGGTGACCAACTTACACGCAGCAGCTGGCTTCTCTGCAAACCGATCCAGGACAGCAACATACATATCAAGAAAGAAGAAAAATCTTTAGTGTTTTAAGTTGGGACACATTTCCAAGTAGCAAAAACATTGTTAATGAAGGAAAAAATTCAAAGCATGCTCTTGATTAGCAATGGTAAGGCGAAACCAAAATCAAGACAGCCATATTATCCAAAATTTCATTCACATTTCAATAATAGTAGCAGAACGCCAATTATCCATGTTTGAGCAAATCAAAGGGAGCTAAAAGTGCAGTTCTTTAAGATGATTTAATGAAGTGGACATGATCACCTTGAAGGACGTGCTTTCCTGCCTTGAGCATCTTCAGTGACATTTCTACCTGCAGCAAAAGTTCGATTTCAGTAATTGAAATCCTATGCATTCGTCAGTATTGCAATAACATACCTGGTTTTGTCCTGCGACAACAACAGCAACACCAACTATTGAACTGTCTTGAATGATCTCATTCAGACCTTCATCTCCCCATTTGCACTTCACTTCAGGAAAATGCTTTCGTGCTACCTCCACAGCTCCTTTTGCAGATTCCTTCAAAAACCGTAACCAAAAAATTCATAATCGCCAAAGTTACCAAATAGCTAAAGATTCGAGCTCCATTTTTTAAACAGCTAAAGATTCCTCGTTGATCATCTCAACATTCAAAAATCAGCTTATCGAGCCACTTCGAATCAAACATCTCCCAAATCAAGCAAAAACGTACTACACGATAGTTTCACTCTTTCAAAATGGCAAAGGAGAATTGAATGTGTTTACCTCAGTACGGCTCCAAATCGCTTTCAGGACGACGAGGTCGGAGATCTCAGCCAACCGTGGAATGTATTGAGTTTTGACGAAGATTCCAGCTCCGAGAATAGCAATCGCAGGAGGAGAAGGATTCGTCATTTTCAATTTTTCTCGTCGATCTCCGTTTAAGAAATTTTTTGTATTTGATCCAAACAAATTACAGTTGCTGTTATACTCAACCGCAGACGTCAATTTATCGTAAGTTCGTAAACCGCTCGCTTGTCCAAAACGCAAACGCTAACCATTTTAGCTTGTCCAGACGCAGTTTGAACTGGAATCGCTTCACGCGAGAATGACCAATATGCCCCTACAACCATCCTCTTTGACTCTAATCGACTTCCATAACTTCCCTCCTTCATATAAACCCTAGATCCTGCTTTGAATTTGATCGGAACTGAAAGATTTGGTTGATTAGATTTCTGTTATCTTATTCAATTTTGCATTTCTGCAACTTTTTGTTCTTTGTTTTCGATCTTTTTGTTTTCATGGCTGGCGATGATACTCCAGCTGAAACGAAGAAGAAGGGTAGCTCGAAGAAGAACAGTAAAGAGAGCAGCACTCTCAAGCAAAGTAATGCAATGTTATCTGCAATTTTCGAGTGTAATTTCGTGTTCCGGGTGGAAAATTGAGCTGAATCGATACTTTTTTTGGATTCGTAAAAATTTGCAGAATCTCCAGCTGAGTTTTTCGCGGAGAACAAGAACATTGCTGGATTTGATAATGTGAGTCCCGGTTTTGTTGGTTCTAGTATAACGATGGACCTTTTTATGATCTATGGTTCATTACTTTTTTTCATCTCTGTAATTTCAATCGGAGTTGTTTGATGATGAATTCTTGAATTATTAATTTTCAGCCAGGGAAGTCGCTTTATACTACAGTGAGAGAGCTTGTTGAAAATGCTCTTGATTCTGCTGAGTCGATTTCAGAGCTCCCTGAAGTTGAAGTAACAATGTGCGTTCCTTAGTTTGGCTTAAAGACAATTACTTTGCGCGAAATGTTGTTGTTTCATCTTGACCAGGTTTCTTCTCATCTGTAAAATTGACTGTCTTGTTTTGTTTTTGAAGCGAAGAGATTGTAAAATCTAAGTTTAATTCCATGATTGGTCTTATCGATCGGGAACGTGTTGACACGCAGCTGTATGATGACTATGAGACAGAGAAGGCCCGTGAGGTGCGTGAACTCTGTGTTTATTACTCTCAGCCTTTCTGGTTAAATCCTTGTGCTTTTAAGTAGCTTTTGATTTAATTTTCAAGAAGTTTCTGCAATCTTCTAGGTTGTCAGTACCCATCTATTTATGGATTAGACAGATCATTTGACAGTTCTAATTTTTGTATTTGTTTCGTGCTATGTAGAAAAGGTTAGTAAAGGAAGCTCGTGCCAGTGAGATACAAGCAAAAAATTTGGCATCGGGAAAGAAAAACAAAGAGCCTGGAGTCTCAAAGGTTTTAAAGGCCCGTGGGGAAGCATCGTATTACAAGGTCACATGTAAGGTGAGCATTTGAATCATTTTTGTTTTATTCACCAGAAATTTCTGTGTGCAATTTCAGTTTCAAGGGGTAGTGACAGCCATACAAATTTGTAATATTAAATATACAAATATGTACCTGCAGATCCTTAATATGTTCTTATGCATTTTTTGAGACATGACTTAAGTTGATCATAATGTAGGATAATGGTAAGGGGATGCCACACGATGACATCCCAAATATGTTTGGGAGAGGTAAAAAGCTTATGGCCACCCTCACTTATATTAATTTAGTCTGGCATATCAACCTACTATAGTAAGCTTTTATCTCGAGGCTAAATTCAATATTATTTCTTCTTACAGTTTTGTCTGGTACAAAGTATGGACTGAAGCAAACACGTGGAAAGTTTGGTTTGGGTGCAAAGATGGTACTTGTCTCTTCTCTTATTTTGAATCTCAGGCTCTCGTTTGTTTCCTTTGCTTCTTTTGATTCTGATATGGCATGTTTGATATCTGAAATGTTGCCCTTCATATCTAAACTTTTCCTAGAGAACCTTTTTAACTCTTCTAGTTTCTCTATTTTTTTCCTTGCATGCAGGCCTTAATTTGGTCCAAAATGAGTACAGGCCTCCCCATAGAGATCTCTTCATCTATGAAGGGTCAAAACTATGTTACTTTCTGCAGACTGGATATTGATATTCACAGGTACCCCTTTAATACATGAACGGCTTCTTGAAAGCGGATATCTATTTAACTGATTATGTTTGTGCATGTAATGATAATCGCCAAGAATCCTTCGAAGTTTCCACTCTTCTCATGATTATAGCCATGGATGCTTTGGCTGTTTCAAATCTTTATGAAACTTCTCATTTAGCTCAGCGTCAAAGAATGGTCTTCAAATGATTGAATTTTTCAGGAACATTCCTCATATTCATCTACACGAAAAGAAGGCCAACAAAGAGATATGGCATGGTGCCGAAATACAGGTGGTAATTGAGGGAAACTGGACAACATACAGAGTACGTGGTGTAGATCGTCCTTTTGCTGTACCTTATTTATTTAGATGTGTGTGCGTGTACAATTGTCTAACACTTTTTTTTTTCTTTTCCAGTCAAAGATCTTGCATTATATGCGCCAAATGGCTGTTATTACTCCTTATGCGCAGTTTCTATTTAGATTTATATCAGAGACACCCGAGTATGATATCTGTTTCTCTGTCTTCTTACTGCTCTGTCACATAGCTATATCTGTTTATTTCCAGAATTATTACGTTGTTCAATTTTTTTTAATGTAGGAAAAATGTCACTATAAAGTTTACTCGAAGGACTGATGTGATGCCCCCAATTCCTATCGAGACAAAGCACCATCCTTCGTCAGTTGACTTGCTGCTTATCAAGCGCCTTATTACAGACGCTTCCAAAAAGACGCTTGTGCAGTTTCTTCAGAATGAATTTGTGAATATTAACAAAAACCTTGCAGCGCGATTAATTGGTAAGTATGACACTGGTCTCGTTTGTTATATCGAAGTTTGGAATTGTCTAATATATCTGCAACACATGCATTACTTTTACCTGGCCAATGGAAATGATCTGATATCCAGTTAATAGATTCTGTATGACATGTCAGGATTATGTTTGCTGATTCCGGGAATCCATTTTTCTGCTTTAGTTTTCCGGTTATAGTATAAAGAAAATAATCGATACCCTTCTTATACTACTAAGCCTATGCTCCCTTGAGTCAAATTTTGTCACGATTATGCTTGTTTTTCATTCAGGGGAAATGGGACCCGATTTCAGCCCTAACATGGCTGTCAAATCTGTGACATCTCAGCAAATGGTACGCATACATCAGTTATTTCGCCAAGCTAAATTCGACGACCCAAGTGGTGATGTAAGCAACTAATATCTCTTAACTGTTCACTGGGAACTGCTTTATCATCCATGTATCTCTTTCGAGTCTAGATTAATTTGTTTGAGCATCTGAATTATTGCGAAAGCTAGCTCTAATTATTCTGCGTTTTTCTCCTATAGTGTCTTAGCCCTGCAGGAG
Source organism: Eutrema salsugineum (assembly GCF_000478725.1). Lineage (NCBI taxonomy): Eukaryota > Viridiplantae > Streptophyta > Magnoliopsida > Brassicales > Brassicaceae > Eutrema > Eutrema salsugineum. The sequence goes on from NW_006256885.1 coordinate 1,903,478, forward strand.
AATACAATCTTCGTCTAGGGATTATCAAGGAGCTGCATCCAGATATGGTGGCAACACACTCAGGCAGGTTGTCACTGCAACCCTCATTTTTCTGCAAATGCATCTGTTTTAAATATGGAGTGCTATAAAAGTTATTTTATAAATGTCATCTGCAAGCTTTAACTTCTTTGTCGTTAATCTGAGCGTTTTTTTCTCTCAAGTGTTGACTTCTTCCTGGAAACTATGTTCAGTGCTCAGGTCTTTGAAGGTCATCCTTTCATTGTTGAAGCTGGTGTTAGTGTGGGTGGAAGAGATGTGAAACAGGCAAGTCATATCTTCCTTTTGTTTATTCATGTATATTCATTCCTAGCAAAGCTTGCAAACACATTCAAATGAGACTTTTCAAGGGGTTAAGTTTGTTCTTACGTGTTGCCATATAACTGAATCATGGAAGTATGGAACCATGAAGAAAGATAAACAAAAATTTGGAAACAAGCTTCTCGACTTAGGAAATAAAAATGATCTTCTTGACATCCTTTATAATCTATCTCGATCTCTTGATATATCTTTTAATTATGAATTTTCTTGGGAATCTGTGTTATCTGAAATGACAGGGGATCAACATATTCCGTTTTGCAAACCGTATTCCTCTCCTTTTTGAACAAGGAGGTGATGTTGTCACCAGAACAGCCTTAAAGAGAATCAAGTGAGACTTCTTCTTAAGCTTGCTCTATCTCATATAATTCGGTATCTTTCTCAACCTTTTTAAGTAATGGGAATTGAAAAACTTTGCAGTTGGAATAGCTATAAGATTAACCAGACGCAAGATAAAATAGGAGTATTTGTGAGCATAGTGAGTACAAAAATTCCTTTCAAAGGGACAGGGAAAGAATACATAGGAGATGACATCAGTGAGATAGCTACTGCAGTCAAGGTAACCTAAGACTTTTCGACCTTTATCTGCAACTTGTTAAAGCTAACTTTTGGTCTTTTTCTTCCATCAAGTCTGCGATTCAACAATGCTGCATCCAACTGAAATCCAAAATAGTTAAGAGAATACAAGCCCGCGAACAACAAGAGCGAAAGCGCAGTTTGAGCAGGTAGGAAAAAAAAGTTTCTTCCTAAAGTGAGTCGTGTCTTTGCTCCAAAACCTGAAAAAAACAAAAAACTAAGCAAAAACCGAATGTTCCAGATACATCCCAGATGCAACGGGTGCAGTGTACGATGTTCTAAAACAAATGACCGAAGAACATACAACAATGAGAAAGCGTTACAGAGAGGAAGAGACAGCTATGCTTGAGAAAGTGTCTAAAAGCATAATCACAAAAGAAACATTGAAAGAAAAGCTTGCTGAGCATGTGGAACAGGTTTTTGCAACAATCACTCTCTGTTTTTAAGTTTCTTCTGTATCATCACTTCTCTTTTTGCTGAATCCATTATCTCATCTGGTGAATTCAGGTGGATTACGAGATGGCATTAGAGTATGCAACACAAAGTGGAGTGAGTGAAGAACCCAGAGAAACTATTTATCTCCAACACTTGAATCCCAACACCTCCAACTTCATTGATCTTCACAGTCCAACTTTTGTCTTCAGACTCATCTTGTAAAATGTTTGTATTACTACTCTTCAACGAGTTTTCAGTCCACTTCTTCACTTAGATCTGTGTTTTTTATTTATTTATTTATAATTATTTGTTGGGATTTTAGGAGGCTCGAAAAGTGCAAAAAGAAAGCATAAAATTTAACACACTGTTTGGTTCGTTTCAACAAACGTGTTGGAGAACGTGATAATAATTAGTTATAATAATCGAGAGCTCGAAAACTTATTAAAATGTTTTCTTACCTCTCCAGAGTATACATTTGTTGTCCTAATCGATAATAGTTGTCGATGACGTAAGTTTTCGCTTGTAATACGATGTAAAATATTATTCATACTTTTTTATAGCAACTTATTTAATTGAGGTATGGATAATGTTATATCGAGAATAATAAAAAAAAATGAAGAGAAATAACGTATTTTGTTGTTTCGCGGCATTTAATTATACGTGTTAAAACATTTAAATCCATACCGCGTAATAAAAAATAAAAAAAGAAAATGGAAGTGTACAAAAGTAACCCCCAACGAGGAGCAGTGAGTAGTGTCCAAAAGGCGCTTTGTTATTTATTTCTGAAATTAGTTTAATAATGAAAAATCAAATGTCACTAAATGAATTTTGCGTAAAAAAAAAATAATAGTAATATATATATTCTACCCTCTCTCTCCCTGATCTACAGAGACTCCACAAACGCAAGAAACGCAATTAACAAAAGTCGCTTTCTACCCACGTGATCTTTCGTCGACTTTTCTTCTTCTTCTCCTTCATCTTCATCTCGTCTCTAACTTTTCGGGGAGCTTTTGATGTGAATTAGGGTTTTATCATCATCTCTTTCTTTGTCCCTTAACCAAGAAAGGAGAAAGTCAGAGACTTTTTTATTTTACTCCTATCATTTCTATTGGGCTGCCTGTTTATCTCCAGGTAACTACTTGATTCTATCTATTGGTTATTGATACTGAAGACGATGTTTGATTTCTCCGATTTTTTTCTTCTTCGGGGGTTTTGGTAGATCGATTGGTTTTACTGCAGATCACTAGTGGTTCCGCGATCTAAATACGTAGATGAGGAAATACTAAAGTTTCCAGTTTTGTTTTGATGAATTTTTGTTCACTATAGATTTTTTTTTTTTGTTGTTTTTTCAGATATTAGTATTGTTGATCTATAGGATATATCCCGATTTTTACATTTTTAAGCCTCGTTTTTTTTTTCCCGCTGAATTTTATTTCTCTTTTCAGAGATGATCCTTTCTATATTTGGGGGTTTACTCGATTTTTTCCAAATCTTCGCTGGATTTTATTTGTCGTTCTAGGCTTAGGATCTCATCCCATATTTTGGAAATCGAATCTGTAGATTGATTATGTTCGGAGTGAGAATTTGATACTCTTAAAGACGACAATATACGATCTCATCTATCTTCTTTTAATTGAGAGATTCTTAAACCGGTGATTGAATACGAAAAAAAACCGCCCTTTTTCATTTTGGTTTTTGGGTTTGATTTGATTGTTTGTGTTTTTGTTTTGTGTTAGACTCGAATGAAAAAAAAAATTCTCTAATGATTCCATTGAGAAAACGTAATTGATTTATGTAATGATTTTTTTTTTCTTACAGGTTAATCGGTTCTGGTCTTACTGTGAAGAGTCACGATGATGTTCAACGAGATGGGAATGTGCGGGAACATGGATTTCTTCTCTTCCGGGTCTCTCGGAGAAGTTGATTTCTGTCCAGCACCACAGGCTGAACCGGACTCAATCGTTGAAGATGACTATACCGACGACGAGATCGATGTGGATGAATTGGAGAGGAGGATGTGGAGGGACAAAATGAGGCTTAAACGTCTCAAGGAACAGGACAAGAGCAAGGAAGGAGTCGATGCTGCAAAGCAGAGGCAGTCTCAAGAGCAAGCGAGGAGGAAGAAAATGTCTAGAGCTCAAGACGGGATCTTGAAGTACATGTTGAAGATGATGGAAGTGTGTAAAGCTCAGGGCTTTGTTTACGGTATCATCCCTGAGAATGGAAAACCTGTCACCGGTGCATCGGATAATCTCCGTGAGTGGTGGAAAGATAAAGTCAGGTTCGATCGTAACGGTCCTGCGGCTATAACCAAGTACCAAGCGGAGAACAATATCCCTGGGATTCATGAAGGTAACAATCCTATTGGACCGACTCCACACACTTTGCAAGAGCTTCAAGACACGACTCTTGGATCGCTTTTGTCTGCGTTGATGCAGCACTGTGATCCTCCTCAGAGAAGGTTTCCTTTGGAGAAAGGAGTTCCTCCTCCATGGTGGCCTAACGGGAAAGAAGAGTGGTGGCCTCAACTTGGTTTGCCTAAAGATCAAGGTCCTGCTCCTTACAAGAAGCCTCATGATTTGAAGAAGGCGTGGAAAGTCGGCGTTTTGACTGCGGTTATCAAGCATATGTTTCCTGATATTGCCAAGATCCGTAAGCTCGTGAGGCAATCTAAGTGCTTGCAGGATAAGATGACTGCTAAAGAGAGTGCTACTTGGCTGGCCATTATTAACCAAGAGGAGTCTTTGGCACGAGAGCTTTACCCTGAGTCCTGCCCTCCAGTTTCTTTATCTGGCGGAAGTTGCTCTCTTCTGATGAATGATAGTACTCAATACGACGTTGAAGGTTTCGAGAAGGAGGCTCATTATGAAGTTGAAGAGCTCAAGCCAGAGAAAGTGATGAATCCTTCAAGCTTTGCCATGGCTGGTAAAATCCATGAGTTCCCTGTGAAGGAAGAAGTCATGTCGGGAAACTCGGAATTCATGAGGAAGAGGAAACCAAACAGGGATCTGAACACTATAATGGACAGAACTGTTTTCACATGCGAGAATCTTGGATGTGCGCATAGCGAGATCAGCAGGGGATTTATTGATAGGAACGCAAGAGATAACCATCAGTTGGTTTGTCCAAACCGAGGGAGTTGCTTACCGTATGGAGCAGCAGCAGCATCCAGGTTCCATGTCAATGAAGTTAAACCTGTAGTTGGATTTTCTCAGCCAAGGCCAGTGAACTCGGTGGCTCAACCAATCGACTTGACCGGTATTGGAGTTCCTGAAGATGGACAGAAGATGATCTCCGAGCTCATGTCCATGTACGACAGAAATGTCCAGAGCAACCAAACTTCTATGGTCATGGAAACTCAAAACGTGTCTTTGCTTCAGCCAACTGTCCAGAATCATCAAGAACACCTCCAGTTCCAAGGAAACATGGTCGAAGGAGGTTTCTTTGAAGACTTGAACATCCCAAACAGAGTTAATAACAACAACAACAACCAAGCGTTTTTCCAAGGAAACAATAATGGGTTTAAGTTCGACGCTACACACAACAACAACAACAACAACTTTGAAGCTGCTCATAACAATAACAACAACAACAGTAGCAGCAACAGGTTTCAGCTTGTGTTTGATTCTACACCGTTTGATTTGGCTTCATTCGACTACAGAGACGATATGTCAATGCCTGGAGTGGTAGGAGCGATGGATGGTATGCAGCAGAAGCAGCAAGATGTGTCCATATGGTTCTAAGTCTTGGTAGTAGATTTCATCTTCAGTTATTTTTATTTTTATCTTTTGTGGTCTTACATTCACTCTACCATGTAATATTTTTCTGGGCACGTCTCTCTGTCTCTCTCTCTCGCTTGTGATGTGTTTGTAAGAGTCTCTAAAACTCTATGTTACTGTGTGTCTTTGTCTCGGCTGGTGAAATTCTCTCATCATCAGCTTCTTTTAGTTACACATCCCAGACTTGGGGACGAAACACATTATATATAAATTTTAAGTTTTCTTAATTATTTTCTTTTTCTTTTGTGTTAAAAACTGAAAAGTTTAATTTTTTCCTTCGTTTATCTTTGTTAAGCACTGTTGATTGAAAAGTTTTGATGTGTTTTACGCGAACCACTTTCAAGTTTGGCTTGTGGATAATTATTTGTTACAAAAAGACTATATTGAGAGTTGTACTTGACATTGAACGTGTTTGTTGCAAGTGGCTAGTTGGTATTTGAGCTTGGGTCAGTGCTCCTACCGACCAGCGAACGAGCACACAAACACACCCAAAAGAAAAGAAAAAACAAAGGAAAAAAAAACATTTCTTCAGATACAAGGTATTCCAAAATACCTTTTTTTCATACTTCTAACATCTCAAAACAGGTTAGATTTGTAGTGAGTTTGAGAAAACGCAAAGCTCATCAATTTCTGAATATGTTTGGCGTTTTTGTTTCATGGTGCCAATATGGATATGGTGAAAGATGGGATCATAGACCCGGTCAACGTTATCAAAACCGCCTTAACCGGTGCCGCTATAGGTAAAAGCCTAAAGACTGGCCCAAAACTCAACCATTGTTGCTTCTGTAGAAGTACTAGGAATGAGTTAACTCCACCATACATACATGTGTTTGCTTTTGTGTCCGAAACGCAGCTTTTCTTTGCTTTTGACAGCAATAGAGGCCTTAAACCGGATCAGAACTTTCGTATTCAATTCACGTCGCCGAGCAGACCCATCTGATCGGACAAGAGTGTTAAATTAATAGTGTTAATCACGTTAAATTGTCTTTTTAGAGAGTTTTTAATCGATTCTTGAAGACATTAACATTAAAGTTAGACTCAAAATTTTCATCCTAAAAAGTCTATGTGCTTGTTAATTTTGGGAAAACACCTTCGATTTGGTGTACTCTTCAATTTTACAATAATCAGTAAACCGGAGAAATTGAACCATACCAGACTGATATGTATGGTTTCGTAAAACCAATAAACGGTAAAATCGTAATAAACTAAACCGAAACCAAACCAGAAAATCGAATTGCTCACCCCTACAAAATGGTATAAAAGAATAACAAAAGGCGAGGCAAGTTGGGCAAAGACTTCCAGGGCACGAGAACTCGAGTCTCAGGAAAATTCTTTTTTTGTTTTTTTCTCTCTCTCTACAGTATATTCTTTTTCGAAAATACCAAAACCATTTTTCTCGGCGGGAAAATCCATCGACGTCTTTTCCTTCCTTTCCCCAAAATCTATCTCTTCATCTCCTACTCGCCGTTTAGGGTTTATTTTCCTCTCTTTTAACCTCTTCCTTCCACTTTCCGTTTATTCAGATTTTTATTTATTCCCTCTGGAAACCAATCATGAGGAGCTCGGTAAAGCGAGAGGCTGAAGCCACCGGAGCTCGCGGCGGGAGAAGAGAATCCGATGAGTCGGAGAGTCGTAAGACTGTGAAGAAGGAGAGGCAGAGTAAGAGCGGAGCTGGCTTTGTACGGCCTCATGAGCCGCCTACTCAGGAAGACGAACATGGAGCTTCTGATCGGAGGGCTTTAAGATCTCAGTACCTCGCTCTCAGTCGCAAGATTAATGGTTTTTTTGTCGCTTTCTTTTACGTCTTTCTACTTTGCGATTGCTTTGTTTTTCTTTTCTTGACCTTACTGTTATTTTTGCAGATTCTAGAGATGATTTGATGACGGTTGATTCTGATAAATTTAATCGTATCTTTAACGAGGTTGAGAATCTGCATCAGAAAGGTATAGTCTTTTGCTTCATTGCTTATCAAGTTCTTTTTTTTTCTTCCGATTTCTCAGTAAATTTGTGATTTTTATGGTTTGTTTCCCTATCTTCCTGCATTTGAGTTCTTATGTTGTGTATATTACTGAAAAAAGTGTTTTCTTTTGGTGCTGTTGATTACAATTTTTTCCGCAGTTCATAAGCCTAGAGAGCAAATCGCAGATGCTGAGGCGCTTCGGGACTTAGCGAATACAGTGGTTTCATCTGTGAAATCCCATTCTGCTAGTGGCGTTTCTCCAGCTGAGTTTGTTAACGCCTTGATCCGTGGGTTTGGGGAGGCTTCTTTAGGGATCGATGCTGATGAAAATACGCAAGTGTCCATGAAGTGGAAGGACATTGGTTTTGCTGTCTGCTCTGCTGTCATGGTTTCATGTGGTTTTCCAACAATGTGAGTTCTCTATCAACAAATGAAGTGAAGATTTTGTTACCTATTAGGATATGAACTTATTTACTTGATTTGGAAACTTCGTAATATTTGTTTATTTATGTTCTGCATCTCTTTCAGGATGGGTCCTATGGATACTGAATTGAAACAAAGGAAAAGATCATCGGGATACAGAAAACGCTCAAAGCCTGGTGCAGGTGTTAAGCCAGAGGAGGTGAGAACTGATTTGCATTCTCCAGTAATCGTTAGTTTGTGACTGATTCTACTTGTGTAGTGTATATATTATGTCCCAAACTGCTGCATCTCTAGGTTTACTCTGCATACCAAGCTGCGTGTAATGGTCTTTCTCTTTACAAATTGGAATGGCATGCTTGATATGGATTAGTTTGCAATTGATGTATTGCATTTTTGTCAATTGTTACTATGATTGAATGTTAATTACTAATTAGGAAGGAAACTGATATGGATACTTGTCATATCCTCCTCCTTCAGGTTGATGATACAGAAGCTGAAAAGAAAACTGATACGGACAATAACATGGCAATAATGTTTAACATCTTGCGGAAAAACAAACGTGTCAAGATTGAAAATTTAGTGCTCAACAGGAGATCATTTGCACAAACAGTAGAGAATCTGTTTGCACTATCATTCTTGGTGAAAGATGGACGAGTTGAGATGATTGTCGATGAAAATGGTTCTCATTTTGCCAGTAAGATATAACTTTCTTCCCTCATGTCTGGTTTTGGTCTTTGATCTCATCCTATAACCCCAAAAAAACTATTTTCACACTTTATCTCACTTTCTTCATATGTCCTCAGTGCCAAGGAATGCACCTGGAGCAAACCTGGTGATGTCAGGGGAGGTCGTTTACAACCATTTCGTATTTAGATATGATTACAAAGATTGGGAGGTACAAAATACTGTTTCCTTGGTTAACGATAATTCTTTAAATGGTATATATTGATTTTGGGATTTTGGTGATTCCTGCATAGCTTATGAGAGAAATGGTGGTAGTGGGAGAAGAGCTGATGCCACATAGGGAAACTCAAGTTCCTCCATCTGCGTGTGACTTGGCATCAAAACAAGTCTCACAAGATTCTCAGACAACACCAATAAGAACGCTGTTGAGGAACAAAGGTTCTGTGATTCAAGAAGAAAACGTTGTAGAAGATTCTCCTGATATCGAAGGCAACAATGAAGACAGCAGAGATGATGGAATACGCCAGAAAAGCAAGCTCAGGCGACTCAGTGTTGAAGATGGTTTGTGAAATTGCTAATTATGTTCTTTTTCTGACTAATCATTTTGGGGTACATAAGCAGCGTTTTATATAAGCTTATGGTTTTTGGTAGTAATTAGTAAGCATGCTTTATGACATCTAATGGATTGTCTCTGGTTAGGATTTTGTTATTTTGGTTGATGGGTTTTAGAAGTTAGAGTGACCTTTTTTCTCTCTTTTTTTTTCCTTTTTTGAACTCCGAAGTGCTACATAAGAAAATTGTGTTCATATGTTGCCACTTTATTCGTTTATGAAAAAAATATTTTTCATATTGATAAAAAGAAAAAAAAAACAGAACCGTTTCCTGTTGATTCAATATTAAATTGTATGTTCATTGAAGCAAAAATAAGTGAATTCCTTGCAATAATATGTTGTTGACCAATTTTTTTCTTTCTCTAATACCAATGTAACTGGTTTTGCAGTTATAACTGGCTCTCCGACTAATAATTATCATTAATATATGCAGCAACTTGAACACAAACAAAACAAAACCATTTACATCGGTTTAAAGAAAAATGTCCCTTTTTAGTAAAATTACAAAGTCATGCTTATATTTATTTAACAGTTGTAACATCACTAGATTTTGAATCTATTTATTTCTATATATAACCAGCCTTTAGTTTATCAACCAAAATCTTATCCTGATAGATATACAATTTTAACCATACAAACCATTTGTTAAGTTTCATGAGCTTCCAACTTAAAACCAATTGGTGATAAGTGGAGAGGCCCAAATCCCTTATATATTAGTGTTAGTTTCTTTAATTTCCTGATGTGGGATTCTAACATGCCCCCTCGAGATGATGGCTTTTATCAGCCCATCTCGAACCGAATTCTACTTTAAGACCGATAATAAACCATTTTTGGGCCACCCTTATTGGGTCAACAAACGAGGCTCTGATACCATGTTAAGTTTCATGGGTTTCCAACTTAAAACCAATTTGCGATAAGTGGAGAGGCCCAAGTCCCTTATATATTAGTGTTAATCCCTTTAATTTCCCAATGTAGGATTCTAACACCATTTGTAATTCTTTCATTTTAAAATGGTAAGAAGAAGAAAAAGCACAGCATTTCTGTATACCAATGCTTTAACGACGTAAGCCCAAAAACTTGACAGAAATTATATTTTACTTGAAATTTTGTTTTTTCTCCTCTATTTTTTTCAAAATAATATGCAAATTTGTTATTTTATAGTATTTTATAATTAGAGATCAAAGTATTTGGCTAGTTTTCTTTAGGTTTCTGCATTCACTTATAGGTTTTCAAGTGTATCTTGGTAGAATTTCAAACACTTGGTTGGGGGTAATAGTAATACTCTCTTTAAGACATTAGTTACGCCTTTTTAAGGGGTTTAGTAGATCGGATGGCACATCCAGTTATAATTCTATTGTAAGATCTCTTTCTTATGAATGAAATGCAGTTGTCGACACAAAAAAAAGTATATATATAAAAGAGAGAATTAGCAAACACTTTGTACAAGTTTTTCGTTTCTTTGAATGAAAATTAAATAGTTTGGATGCTTTAATTTTATAAAAAAATTAATGCAATCAGCAGCAATTTAGCATCGTTTAGTTAAAACTTTATAAATCCGATAATATGTTTATTAAAAGAGGATTAGTTGCTTATTATTAATTTGCAGATTAATGTTGACAAATTTAAATGAAGTTTTCAACGTGTTGTATGAAGATTCGTTTGACGTATAAATAAACGGAAAATTTGTCCGTTGTATAATTATCGATGTAATAATTTTGGTTCGTTATAGAATTTATCCACAGCTATATTTTGTTTTTTCAATAAATAGCTGCAAATTCATAAATCTTCCCTTTATAAATAATCGGCCTTTCATTAAAATTTTCTTTAATCTCCAAAATTTAGCTTTCCTCTCACAAAGCTTAATCAGAGACATATAAATATGCCTAATTAACAACATACATTTAATCTCTCTCTCTTTATTTTATTTTTAATCAAATTCAAATACAACAATCACTCAATTCCTTTTGGATTTCCTCTCTTCCTCCTTCCTGAACTTTATCCCACAAGCATTGCATAAAGTCTGAAACACAATTTTACCAATTAAACCATTCAATTAGTTTAGGTTTAAGCAAAGTAATTAATATCCAAATAAGTTGAAAAAAATTAGAGATTAAAAAAAATACCTTGGGACCAAGTGGACCCCTTCGCCACATAGGAGTGGTAACTGCGTTGCAGTTCATGTTCGTACACTTCCTTGTCCCGTCGATCCTTCCACCGCAACCGCCACCGCAGCCGCGACGCCGCTTCACGTCTGCGTTTGCGTCCAGAGCGTTTTCAATCACCAAAGAGTTATTACGACGTGCTCTCCTAGCAGGAACATCAATCAGAACATAGTCACTCCCCGTAGAACTCGCCGGCGCCGGAACCGACGACGAAGACGGAGACTGAGGCATCGGATAAGGATTGAAATTCAAGGTCTCGCCGATGCCGGCAAAGTGGTTGAAGATTAGATTGTAGTATCTGATATGGACGTTGGCATTATCTTCTTCCCGGAGAATGCGACGGCGACGGTAAATCTCTCCGCCGTCGTTGTTGTTTTCTCGGCGGCCACCGTTGACGATGATCCCCTGCTTTTGGTTTAATTTTAAATTTTAATTAAGTAGAGCATTTAATGCATATTAATGTAATAATTGTCCATATGTATCGCTGTTATAAACTTATAATGGGAAATTAACTGTCAAAAGGAAATGATGATAAGGATTTAATGTTTTTTCCCACTAATTGTTATTGTTACCTTTAAGACAGTGTGGTTGTTAGCGTTTTATTTTTTAAATTAAGATTAATGAATTTAATAATAGTTCAATGAACTTAAATTAAAGGAAAACAAAAACTTTCTGATTTATGATAAACATGAAATTTCAAATGTTCTCAAGTAAATTAGTAAAAGAGAAGTTGAATGTTTTTTTTTGGTATGAATATTAAGTGAGATTGTGATTATTGTCACTAGATGTCTACGATTAATTCATCAGATACTGTGTACGATTTTTTCATATTTATTCATGCCCACATCAATCAATTATAGTGAAAAACAGAAGAAGAATTAAAATATATAAAATTTAATGAAACAAAACCTGATTAGTGCTGGAAGTGTTTAAGCTCAGTTCTGTCTCAACAACCGGACTCGGCAGACCCAACCTCAGTGTTAAATCCAATTCATTCTCCATATTTTCTCTACAGAAAATTCGAAGAAAAATCAATAAGAGTACATATATGTTAGAAAATATTCAGACAAATTTTATGATTGACAAAAACATTTTCCGCGGATAATATAAACAACCATAAACAAATGAAAATGGGCATGCACGATATGTGTTGTGTTGATATACACTTACAGAGATGATTATGCAAAATCGATCAACAAAGTATGGTTTTTATTTTTCAGATCTAAAACTAATCGATCCACTAATCTTGTAGAGATCGTGTGTTGCTTTGGTGCATATATATATATATATATATACACGTAGAAAAATATATGTGCGTTTATATGCATACATATATACGCACGTATTTAGAGAGTGTAACAATAAGGCATGAGAAATGTGATTATCGACAAATCATGATTGCTACATGACAAATCGAGCTTAATTTCGAAAAAAAAACGCATTAAATATAAGAAAACGGTAAAATTTCTTAAAGACCAACCATGGAAATAACATGAGAAGACTGAAGAGAAAGATCTGAACTTACAACAAGAGACCTTTTTTTCTTAAATTAAATAGTCTTTTAAAAAAAACTTTGTTGGTAATTTTTTTCTCAAAAAAAAAAACTTTGTTGGTAATTTGATGAGAAGAACTGGATTGATTTATAGATATGGTAGGAGTTTTCTCAAATGGAATTATAGATTAATTCCCATCCTACATTTCTTATCAACAAATGAATTTTTTTCATTTTAATTTAATTACGTCTGGTAACTTTCCGTCAATTCGATTACTTAGACTTTCATATTTTTTTTTCAGTCGTCGCTTATTAATAGAATTTAAATATTTACTAAAGTTAAAATTACATTGATTTAGACCAAGATGGATAGAATTGGTACAAAAGTCATATTTCTAAAGAGCAACAACTTAAAACCATTGAATTTTTTTTTTTTGTCTAGAACGGATTTAAGATCCATTACACAATTCATTTTGTTTTTTTTATATTATTTATGAATATTCATTTATTCGTAAGAACCTGATTATAGATAAGACACGAAGTCATATAGCTTTTTTAAGGGAAAACGACGTAATTCCCTCTCGAAAATATCACATAGTAATAGATTGATCTAAACTTTTGACCTCGTTGTAAATGTCTCCAATTTATAAATTATAAAAGTTTAGATTGCACTTCAATTTAAAGGTTACATAAATTTAGATTGCACAATTGCAAAGTTTAGATTATAAAAGTTTTTATATTTTGGGTCTAAGCCCGTAATTCCTCGAGGCCCAAAATCACAACATGTAATATTAGTTTTGTTTTTAGAACCACCCGAACCATCGACTAATCATATATCAAATCTTCATGTAATATTAACATGTAATATTAGATTTTTATCAGTTGAACTATTGGCTCTTAGTGCAAAAAGTTGGACTAATCAATACCAAATCTCCGGCATCGGTCTATATAAGAGCCATCTTCAACGAAATAGCTAGCCTCGGCCACCTTTATTAGACTATTACCACGACCACGACCACGATTTCTTTTTTATGGAGAGAGGAATGGGAAGGTTCATTCCTCAGAGAATGTCTTCGTTGATCTAGCATGGGGTGAACTTGTCAGATTAGGATTCAATTCCTTCGCCAGTTTCCAAATATGGCAAGTGCTCTTGAGAAAATAACATGTTTCCGAAAAGACAAAATGAAATTTATTCTCCAAAAACCGATGGAATATATGATCAAACTTTGGGCCATGTCTTTGAGCGTTCTTAGACCCAACCTTATATTTGGATTAACACAAACCCGACCCACAGCATAAGCAGGGTAAACTATGGCTTAAGCCCAACGTTTATGAACATAATTCACCTTAGATAGGTGGTTGACAAATGGAAGTGATCCCTGTTAATGTTAAGTGTGAAATGTGTAAGTCTATTTTGCATCACTTTCTTATTCTCTCCATACATTCTCCTCTCACTCGAAGTAGTGGGAGGGTTCTGATAAGAAAAGGTAAATGACCTACGTCATGGGACTATGTGCATGATTTGAATTTTATATGTGTCGTTATAATTGTAGGACCCTATGCGATTGAGGTTATGATATGCAACGGTATCGTCTTATCGCGACTATATAACTTAATTATGCAAAGTGTCAATTCACATATGTTGGGAGAGTATGCCCCGCATAGCCGAGATGAGCGTTGCTTATCCATGTAATGTAAGTGCATTATTCCAAGTATCCATGGTTTAGTTTTGAAGATTTTTTTTTTAATTTAGTTTGAACATATGAAAATATTTAAATACTTCTAAAATTTTGGTGAAAAATAAAAAATGACACCGTAAATGTTGATAAAAATTATGCCCCAAATATAGAATAAAAACATTCACACAATTATTTTTGTGAAAACTAAAGGGGAAAAAACATATAGGCAGCGGAAGACGTATCATGTGACGACACTATATAACCGTATCCAGCTAAATAAAATATATAGGCAAGCGTGAAAGGTTAAAACCCTAATTTCAATTTTGAAATGACAATGAACTCTGAACTTTCCCGGGATTTGGTAAAGGAGATACACTCTAGAATTCCAATGGAAACGATTGAGATTTTATGTATAGCAAAAGCAAGGCGTCATCAGTTTATGGTTTTCTTCGTTTATATTCTTCATATCCAATGTATGTCATTGTGGATCTCGCTGAAGTAGACCAGTCCGCATTTGTATGATTCTTCCTCCTCTTTCCACAAAAAGAAAAATATCAAACTTTTTCTTCTTAGGAAAAAAAATAAAATAAATATACAGATACAGAATATATATATATGTCCAAAATAAGTATATGATCTAACAGTTCATATGTTACTTTTTGACGTCGAAAGTTTTCTAATATAAGATATATATATATACTTCTTCCTCTTCTTCTTTTGAAAAGGGGTTTGCTAAGAGTGATATATTGTTGACAAGAAAAGGAAAACTACATTGTAAAATTATATATATATTGTAAAATTATATATATATATATATTTATATATATTTTTTAAGACACTGATACCCCATTTTGATTTTTCTTTTACTATCGTTACGCTAATTTTGTGTTCTCGGGGAGCAGTTTGTAGTTTTGTAAATATCATTATCAACTTCAAAAATTCCGACCATATCTTTTTATTTTTGGACGAATTCCGACCATATCTAATCAGATATACTTGAAAGAAAAAGGAAATAGGTAAATTTCGATCGAATCAGTTCAATATTCGATAATTTTTTTAATCATTTTTAGTGCTAATTGCGTATTAGTAATGATTTCCTTACAAAATTTTGCTATTCTTTCGTGGGTAAGTTGTGTCAGGTCAAGACCAACTTTTTATTTTTTGTCGCCAGGTCAAATCTAGGTTACAGTACTTCTAGTAACCCCTTACATGTATCATGTATGTATTAATCGAAACTTACAAAGACCTGTTGTTGCATGAGGCTGGCGAGCTTCACAGTAGTGTGCGCGAGAGATTCAAATGTCGAAGATATCTTTAGGGAACGAGTCACTGGTTGGGTCTTTGACTCCATCGAACAAGAAATCTTACAAAGTGACCAATAGGATCCAAGAAGGGAAGAAACCTTTGTATGCTGTTGTTTTTAACTTCCTTGATGCTCGCTTCTTCAACGTTTTCGTTACCGCTGGTGGAAATCGGGTAAAAAGTTCTCTTCTTTGCGAATCTCCATTAGAATTTTCAATTCGAGGTGTTTTTAGGTTTTGATTGAGATCGATTGCACAATAGGATGTTTCCTTCTCTGTTTGATTTTGGATTTTTGGTTGTTGCCTTGAGATGCTGTTCGATTCCATAGTCGGAAAAATTGAGACTTTGCTTGATGGGTTCCTTTACAAACTTGCGGACATGGTTAAGCTGATCAGTGAACTCTGAATCGTTTAGTTTAAGCTTTCTGGTATTGCAGATTTTGTGAAAGTTTATGGCTTTTTCTGTTTAAAACTAATTGGAGTGACCTCACTGCCTTATACAGTTGATTGCTCGATAGTGTTTTCAATGAGGGTTGTGAAAGTTCTCGGGGGTAGAAGTCGTAATCTTATACATTTGATTAGGTCTCATCCTCTTTTACATGTAGTATTTCTACTAGTTTTCCTTTCTGCAGTAAGGTTGTTCGGTTACCCAATGTGAATGTAGATATCTTAAGTAGCTGTAAATTTTGTCATCTCTCCCAGTTTTCATTGAATTTTATAATTGAATGATTTTTTGTGGTGAGAGTTTATTAGGTCTCATCAGCAACTAGTGGGCTCTGATACAATGTGAAAGTTATCGGGTTCCATTTGAAAACCAATTAGTGGAGTCAGTCGATAATCTCACACACTTGATTAGGTCCTTTTTGATCTGGTTGTTCGGTTGCTCAATGTGAATGTAGTTTCTTAACTTGTTGTAGATTTTTTTCAATCTTCCATAGTTTCCGTTGAATTGCCATTTGATGGATAGAGTTATTAGTTAGCAATATTCTTTAGTTTCCCATAAAAGCTTTAACCAATGGAAACTTTCATTTTACCTTTTCCTGAGCTGATTCATGAATCTCATTACTACCAGTCCTGTACCTCTTATTATGCTAGATTACTCTGTACAACTGTCTTGAAGATGGTGCCATATCTGCATTGCAATCCTATGCTGATGAAGATGTAAGGAGTACATATATTTACTAGCTCTCCATTTATAACTTGTGAAAAATAAAAAAAATAGATGAAGTTTCATTGAGGCCACTTGGGTATATGTCCATGTGCTCTGGATATCAGAAGGAGGAGTCATTTTACACTGTAAGTTGGGCGTGTGGCGTTAATGGGAACCCATTTGTTGTGGCTGGAGGTGTAAAAGGCATAATCAGAGTCATTGACGTCAACAATGAAACGATTCATAAGGTATTGTTGCTTTTTAATATGCTCTAGAATGACATTAAGCAGTATCTTAGCAAACGATACAATATTTTTTCTTGTCTAATCTGTGCTTGCACATGTGCAGAGCCTTGTGGGGCACGGGGACTCGGTGAACGAAATCAGGACACAACCTATGAAACCTCAACTTGTGATTACTGCCAGCAAGGTATATCTCTTGTTTCTCTATATAATGTCCTGCAATTCATTTATTAGTTGATGATTAGAGCTCTTACGTTTTGATTGGATCAGGATGAATCTGTTCGATTGTGGAATGTTGAAACTGGGATATGTATTCTGATTTTTGCTGGAGCTGGAGGTCATCGCTATGAAGTTCTAAGTGTGGTGAGCCAACATGGTTTTTATATTTCCTTAATCAGAATGGATATGAAACTAAACAATTATCTGATTCAGTTAGTTTCACTTGATATATAGAGACATGCTAAGGATAACCATCTTATCTTGGAAATTGTAGGATTTTCATCCCTCTGATATCTACCGTTTTGCTAGTTGTGGTATGGACACCACCATTAAAATATGGTCAATGAAAGGTAAGAGTGAAACCTGAGCACACTTGAAAGGAACTTCCATTTTGTTGAAACCTGCTGAGAAATATGGCTTGTGGTTCGATTGTATGATCTTATTATTTTGCTGCCTTCAGAGTTTTGGACATATGTCGAGAAGTCATTCACGTGGACGGACGATCCGTCAAAATTCCCCACCAAATTTGTACAATTCCCTGTGAGTATTTTCTTTTTCCTTGTCTTGTAACAACAAGTGACAGACACGTATTGATGGACTTTGTTGATAACTTTACTTCAATGTGTAGGTATTTACAGCTTCAGTTCATACAAATTATGTAGATTGTAACCGTTGGTTTGGTGATTTTATTCTTTCAAAGGTTAGTTAGTCAATGATGAGTAAAAATATTTCATTTGAGTCTAAAAACCGAAAGGTGTATAATCTCACAGACTCTTTTGTGCATATCTGATTTAGAGTGTGGACAATGAGATCCTGTTGTGGGAACCACAACTGAAAGAGAATTCTCCTGGAGAGGTTAGGATCTCATTTCTGCTCCAAACATAACAGAGTCATTCTTTTGATTCATAAATGTTACAGATTGAAGTTTTTTTAAATTCGTTTGCAGGGCACTTCAGATGTTATACTAAGATACCCGATTCCAATGTGTGATATCTGGTTTATCAAGTTTTCTTGTGACCTCCATTTCAATTCTGTTGCAATAGGTAAAGCAGAAAGCTCCATTATATACAGATCTTCATTATATATATACTTGAAACTTTTCTTATCCATTTTCTGAAATTTTCTTGGCTGATTGGTTATCAGGGAATCAGGAAGGAAAGATTTATGTCTGGGATTTGAATAGTTGCCCTCCTGTTTTGATTACAAAGTAAGTTACTTGTGGACTCAGACACAATGTTTCTGTAATCAAATGATTAAGCTTCACTTTGGTGTCTTCGTTTGTAGACTTGACATGATTCTCTGTTGCTAAATAGGTTATCACACAATCAATCAAAGTCTGTAATCAGGCAAACCGCGATGTCCGTTGATGGAAGGTATATTCATCTTCTCTCTCACCACTGCATTGAAAACTTCATGATTTTATGACTCAATAATTACTGCAAATAAAACCAAACATTTGATTCCTGACACACTCCGTTTCTTCTATGGCATTTGTAGCACAATTCTTGCTGGCTGCGAGGACGGGACAATATGGCGTTGGGACGTGATTACCAAGTAGCAATCCGAGTCTTGTAGGAACTGATATCCATTGTTTTATTGTAACTCATATATATCACTCAACGATTTGAGAAATTTTGTTGCTATTCCCTGAAACCTCGAGATGTTATCTATGGCCTCATTAACTCCACTGTAGTGTTAAAACATTTGTGCTACATTGTATCTTCAAACCCTTTATGGAGACTTTTGTCTTATAGTTTTCTGTTCAATACACAAGGCTGTATCCAGGAGCTTTATTACAAGAACTCTCTCTCATAAGCTTTCTAGTCTTCAAAGCATTGTCCCAAGCTCCAGTAGCTGCATATACACTTGCCAAATTGATATAATTGACTGGTTTCTTCGGTTCCATACTCAGAAGCTTTGTGGCTGCTACTTCGCTGAGTTGCACGTTCCCATGGCGCCTGCAAGCATCAAGAAAAGCTCCCCATGTGGATGAGCTAGTAATACCATTTTTACATCTTATCAGATCATAAGCTTCTTCCAAGTTGCCACCGCGTGCAAGCATATCTATGATGCAAGATAAATGCTCTTCTCGAGCTTCGATCCCGTGCTTGTTGATCATTGTGTTGAAAATCTTCCAGCCAAGTTCGGTTTCTCCTGTATGGCTACAAGCAGAGAGGAGAGCAAGAAATGTGACATCATTAGGTTTGATCCCTTCATGCTCCATTCTGTTATAAAGATCAATTGCTTTCTCGATATTCCCATGTCTTCCACATCCTGCAATCAAAGAGGTCCAAGATCTCACATCTTTCTCTTCCATCTCTTCAAAAGCAAGGACTGCATCCTCAATCTCCCCTGACTTTGCGTACATATCTACCAACGAGTTACCCAAAGCAACATCGAATCTGATTTGGGAGGATTTTAAGGCGAAACTGTGGATCTGTCTTCCAATGGATATCGATGCGATGGTGGTGCATATTTTAAGCATTGAGGATACTACAACCTCGTCCATCTGAGTTTTCATCAGGATCATCTCTTTGAAGATATCAAAAGCACCACTTGTGTAGTCGTTCTGCTGTGCAAGACCTGTAATTAAAGCAGTGCAAGAGATGAGGTCTGTTTTCATTGTGCCCTCAAGCAATTTGCTAGCATTGTCAAGGCCACCACACTTCCCATATGCATCAATCAGAGACCTAATCACTGCTTTTGATCTCCCGAAACCAAGCTTGATCGCAAATCCATGTAACTCACTGACCATTTCAAGACACTTAGCTTCAATAGAAGCTCTCAAGAGGCTCCCAAAGGTATAGCAGTCTGGCTTCTTCCCTGACATACACACATAGCACAAGAAGCTATTTTTATTAAATCTGACTCGCAAAAGTTTTGAAGTATGTAGTAGAGTATAGATTACCTTCAGCGAGCATCAACTGAAACAGACGAAACGAAGTATCTGCAGTGGAAGCGGCGGTGTATCCATTGATCATTACATTCCAAGAAACCACATCTCTTTCTTCCGGACGTATCTGTTTGAACAACAGCAACGCGTCCTCGTGACGTCCACACTCAGAAAATCCAGAGATCATTACTGTCCAAGAAACCACGTCTCTTTTAGGAATTCTGTCGAACAGTTTACGTGCGTGTTTCATATCTCCTTGTTTCGCGTACAAGTCCATCAACCTGTTGTTAAACTTGAGATTGGAGCCAAGCCCACTTGTCAAAGAGTTCCCATGGATCAACAGAACTTGTTTCCCAACGTTTTGGCAGCTGCATAATTTGAGAGCTTTGATGTACAAGAAGAGTTGTTTCGAAACAAGATTCTCCCCATAAGCAGCAAGCATTATCCACAAACTGAAATTGGATCCGAATTGGAGAGACGAAAAGGGATCTCTTTGATTAACTCTGAGTTTCAAATCAATCATCAAGAACGTAGAAAAAATAAAACAGAGCTTTCCTGGTATATATATAAAAAAAAAAACAGAGCTTTTCTGGTATATCTCTCAAAATTTTATCCAAAAAGACAGTTTCTTTTGGGTATTGCAAAAATACAAGCATTGCTTATGTGCATACACAAATTTCGTTTCTGGGCGTATTTAGGATACAAAATTTTCCCGCTTTAAGTAGTGATTCTCACATCTCTCTATATATATGCTATATACATAAAAGAATTAGCTGGTCACCTCTTCTTCCCGCCTGATATTGGGAGTATACAAATTTTATATTTGGGTTCGTAATTTTGCCATCAAGCTCTGCAAGCTCTCGAGTTTCTGCTTGAGGTCGTTGATGTGTTTTGCCGAAGTCTCTGATCCTGCATCGCTGAGATCAGAAGCTAGAGCTGAACACTTGGCCTCTAACTCCATTGACGCTTCTTCAATGGAAGAAATGGTAGATTCCAGTTCTGTACGTGAAGAAATTTCCCTCATTGAATCTGATGACGCAGCAAAAGGTGAGCTTTTGGGAGTGCCTGATCTGCTCGCTTTTGGGGAGAACATCTTGTCAAAACCTTCGCTTCCTGCAACATCAATCGATTTCTTCAAGAACTGGAGAAATTTAAAACTATTCTCTTATAGAAGCAGCAAAGTTCGAAATAAGTGTACCAAGGTTGCTTAGTTGATTTAGAGCTGCCTGGCCAACAGATTCTTCAAGCTTCAGCACACGTAGAACCCCTGCAACTATCCTTCCCATCGCGTCGACTTCAGATTTGCACAAGAATGTCAGATGTTGCAACTCGTCCTTTGTAACAATTGCCTCAACCTGCAGAGAACGAAGATCAAAAAGGGAAGAACCTCAAAGTTACAGAAACTAAATTTTCTAAAAGGAATTGAAGCAAAGAGCAATGAGCTCAGCTTCACTTACAGGTTGCTTCACAGAGAATTTCAGGCTTTCAGCCACCCAGTTCAATGTGTCATCATGACCAGATTTGTCTTCAGATGCCACAATATTAGCTTCAACGTTTATCCCTCCAGGCAGGTAACCATTTTCGTGAACTCCGTTTGAGGGCAAACCAATACATGAACTGGTCCCTTTCTGCATCTGAGGCTTTAATGTCTGTAGACCTTCGACACTGACCTTTAATGCATTTCCCAAATAAAACAAAAAAGGGCTCAGTAACACTTAAAGTTCAGGTTATCATTGAGCTATGGAATAGTGTACAGATACTTACAATTATTGAGTCTACAGGGTACTTGTGAGTATCATTCTGGTTTTCTGTCCCGTTTTGATCCACATGCTTTGGTGTATTCTTGGCTATTACTCGGAAATTACGGAAATTCGTGTGCCAGCACCTTTCTTCTCTTCCAATATCTTCATTCTCGTTAGACCACCACCTCTCTGCCACACCTTCTCTGCCTTCCAAAGCAAACAACCAGTCTCTTAACTCAACGGAGACATCAATGTCATCTGGCCTTCCCAAGTGTGGGAAACCATCTCCATTCCAATTTCCTGGAGTTCCATCTAGATACACATATTAGCAACAATGATTAGCCAAGTTTGAAGCTGTAAACAAGAACAATCTGCGTATATGATACTTTCACATGAAAAATTAGAATTTAACAAGATGATGTTTTTGTCAATACCCTGTTTCCTTTCATCAACAATAGATGCTTTGAAAAGTTTTGACAAAGGACCAGAAGATAAATGCTCTAATCCTCTAGACAGGCCCTCTCCTGGACCACCGTCATGATTCAGAATTCCAAATCGGTGTAAAAGAGCTTCAGTGTAGCTCATTCCTCCTCCTAGACGTACGCCAGAAATACAAGCCACAATGCTTAAACTGTGGCACTCCATATCCTTTTCACTGAGGGGAATCACATGTGTTACGCTTATGTCAAGAAAAGGTGTCACAAGAGGGCTACCACTATGCCCATCATCTCTTCCGTTGACAATCCAAAAAACACGCCTCAGTGGGGTAGAACCATTACAGCTAACTAAGTGACCATTACAGCTATTCTCATATTCATGCTGTACGTCGGTATCTACACAATCTACCTCAATATTTTCCCAGTATATGTTGGAGGATACTGCAATAGCGCCACCAAGGGTTCTATGAGTTACCTTCAGGGAAAGATCTTTGCCAAGAAACTGAACGACTGGCATGTCCTGAGTACTAGTGAAGGAAGACTCAAGAAACTTAAGCTGCAGATCCTTCAAAGCCAATTTAACAGCAGTGTCGCTAGGAACCTTCTCCAACAACCCTCCAGTCAAAGAAACAGTATTCTGGCGTTTGCTTTCTTTAACAATCGAAATCTTTTCGCTGACCTTACCAAAGTAAGAATAGAGGTCCAGAACAAAAAATAATTGCTCCACTGAAGCATTCGAAATATATTGCTCACAAGCAACTCCTATGCGAACAATACCACCAGGAGGAGGAATTGTTATCAGTGGCTTTCCATCCGCAGATACCATAGCAACTTCTATAGACACGTCTTTTCCTTCAACACAATTCCACAAACCCATTTCCAGACCACGAGAGCTCTGAGATTCAGTAGAGTTGGGAGATGTTTCTAAAGCCAAACTAAAATGTGAGACTCCAGCTGTCCATTTCTTTTGGCTGGCGTCAATAGGCTGTCCTGGCCATAGACAGAAGCAAGCAGGATCCTTCTCCAGGTTTAGTAGCCGAACTTTTAGGGTAGGTGACTCCGCAAAAGATAAGTTTTCAATATGAAGCCTTGCTCCTGCGAAAACTTTTTTTGCAGAAAGGTCTTCATTGATTGCTGAATCTTCCAAGTTACTCATGTCTAATGGAACGGAAACATCTAACTCCTTGAGAGTGAAAAGAAGAGAGTTAACAGAGTTATCGGGCAAAACATCACCAGGATTCACAACTATGCCATCAGCCAGAAAAGAAGAAATCCTTAAACAAGCTTCTTCCTGAAGATGAACCTGAGAAAGGTTGAAAATTGGTGAAAGTTTTGTTGAAGAGAGAAAATTTTGATTTTCCTTGATGTACACAAACATACCATGAGTGGTTGGCACTGGATAACCGTCTTTGAGAATAAGTGTGGGGGTTTTGGGGATGGCTTGACCTGAAGAGAGTGTAAGGAGATCAAGGGTACATCCTGAATTAATTGCCACGGCCCGCTGTCCAATGGATATATGAGAGGGCAAAAATTCTTGGCTGTACCAAATATATGAAAGGAAAATAAATCAGCATGAAAATGTTTCAACAACTGACAGGATTCACAAAAGAATATTTTTTTTTTTCTGTAAGAAACAGTCCAGAATTATTAATACCAAAGTCGGGAACTGCAAGGTCTTCGGTAGTAGCTTTCATAGATGGTTGGACAAGAGCACAAGGAGAGCGCGAAAAAGCATCCCTGAGTTGCGACCATGCAAAAGAAGATTATATTAATGCTATGAACATAAAGCAATAGTTCACCTAACCCAGCAAATGCATGTAAAACAAATAAATGAAAAAGGGAAAAGAGCACTCCATATATCGAATGGCATACATTAAGCGAGTTTTTGGATTCCGCATCCACTAAACAGTAGTAACAAAAGGTAATATGATAAAGTCTCCAAAGAGCCAACCGAACCGAAGATTTTGAGTAGGTAGAAGGGTAAGTTCACAGGTAAGAAAAACATAATGCTCTGACGATCAACAGTAATTACGAAGTGCACAGAGATCAGCCTAGTAAACTTGCGACGAGAAAATTATTAGATATGATGACAGGGAGCAGTTTGAACTTTAAAGAGGCTATAGACAGATAACTCTAAACATGGATTTAGTCCAACATATAGCTATTCACCTTAAAAATAGCCCACCGACCAAAATCTTAGTCAAATAATTAGCTGATTCTCCGTCCGAAACACAGGCCTGCAAGCATATATATCTACCGATGTCAGAATTTCAGGGCCATATAACAAGATATAATTCATTAAGATGCTCTAGTGAACATAACATATTAACATCACTGGGAAGAGAAATAAAGTTTATTGTCAAACCCATTAAATGCATTAACCATGTAACCTAATAAACCACTTTAATGAGAATTGAGAGCAAATCTAGTCTAGATCTCTAACTTCTTTATGGAACTCCTCACTTTGTCCAGAATCCAATGTGTGTTTCATGTTCCGACTAATACCAAACTTATACATGTATACAGTAAAACCATAATAGCTAGAGTTCCTGAAATTTGGTTCACGATTTTCTAGAACTAAGAAAGTTTCATGGTGCATAATGTATATGCAGGAAACAATATCATCAAAGTTACTAGATAAAAATCTAAAATTCAGTGAGAACATACTCGAGAAAAGAGGAGAGATTGCATCAGTAGTTCCAGTTGGAATTCTGCAATGTCATGAGGTGGTAAAATTTAAACCCAAGAAAAAAAAGTAATGGTTCCATGTGAGTCAGATTCTGACCCCAGCCAAGTGAAAGATATTTTCAAGTTACGCATATCAGAAACTAACCAGCATCTTTAATGCAAAGAAATACATGGTCCACAAGAACAGAGACAAGAGAACGTCCTGCGGCTTCAGCAGACTGCTTGAGGCATACCATTAAAGAGTGAGAAAATGATTTCATATCAAAATTTTCCTTTGAAAATATCCATAGGGAATATGAAATTCAAGACCTGCTGAGATTTTGGATCCACATCTCCTCGGTTTAGGCATAGATACATTCCAGTTAGAAAGCGGAGAAGAGCGCGTAACCCTGTTCCCAGGAATAACGGGTAGACTTAGTTATCCAAATTCATCAACCAGCTATCTGAAAACTAAGAGAGAATATCTTCAAACCTGGTTCACTTAACGCTGGACAAACAGCTTCTGGAATGTGCAACTGGACCTCAAGCCCAAGTGGACTGTTTAGCGCAGTTCTCTGAACTGTAATCTGAACAAGAGGCCACCATCAGGGCTAACGAATTACGCACCAAAACATTGAATGCCTTCAAGCATCCTACTAAAATATCATATATACAAATGTTTACATATGCTTGGCCAGAAATTCCTTCTAAAAAGCGTTCTCCGCCAAAGAAAACTCGTTTTGCACCATCATCATCTCTGAGATTTGCTTCTTCAGAGCGGGCTAAATTAGCATCAGTGAACATATCAGGATGTGGCAGAAGATCAATTGATAAAGCTTCCCATTCAAGTTTCTGATAAGGAAAGTATATGCATCACACATATTAATAATATTATCTTCCAATAAGATTATCAAGAAGAAATAAAGATATTTAGGCACCAAGAATATAGTATTATGAACAACAAGCTAAAAAGAGTGGCATCAATACCTTAAACAAATAAATAAATCCTGTATTGGTAGAGAAGTCCCTTGCTTCTTTCAGATTTACAACCTGTAAAAGATAATTCTGGTTCAGATTTTAATTCTCCAGAAAAGGATTTTCTTACATCATGCTCTCAGAGCTCACCTTCCAACTCTCATTAGTGGTGTACAGAACAAGGTTGCGTATTGTAATAGATGCCAGCGGAGCAGCCCTAGATACAAAGCATAAGAGCTTAGACATACATAAGAAACAATCCAATGCATTTATAGTCAGGTCGAGTGTGAAAGGCATTAATGAACTGCAATCAATCAAAATAATAACCAGCTTTATGTGTCAAAGGACGCTAAGTAATGAGATTCCAACACTTCATAGACGTTAAGCAAAATTTGTAAATGCTAGACGATGGGTGCATTAAAAGCAACTTACCAGGCTGCCCCTCCTTCACGGTGAGCACCACCACCAGTTTCAAGAAGAAGATTGACCACCTTAACTTGTAAAGTCATGCCATCTGCAATCTGATCAACATAATAACAGATATAATTGCAGGAGGACCTCTATGTTGGAAATGGATAGAACTATAAACCCGCAGAAAGACGCTCTGGCAAATTGACATGATTGCTCAAAAGATTTATATGCTTAACTGGTCTTCAACCACATGCACAAGGAAGACCCAAAATGAACAAAACTCAAAACCGCCTACCTAACTACAACAGTGATAACGATCATCACTACATTTTTGCATTTTCAGTCTTGCTACTAAGACTTACAAACAGATATTGGCCAATATATGATCAGCATTTCTTTATGGCAAAAGGTCTTAAGATGAGGTGGAAATTGATGGTTCTATTTGTAGAGAATATGGCACATGGTAGTTATCGGTTTTGTTTGCATAAATCTCAAAAAAACAATTAGACGATTTGAATCACCGAGGTACAAAACTAATAATGCCTCCGTGCTTTATGAGAACAAATTTTCGGTATTGACCAAGTAGCAGAGATACCTCACCTTGTCAGCAAATCCATAACCATTACTTTTTCCAGAGGCGGTAGGAGACTGCGCACTGAACGTAAAGAAAAGAAAAATGAAAGGCTCGATGATATTCTGGAAGATAAAACTATAAAAGCAAAGCCTCAACCAAGACTGAGTAGAAGCAAACAGTACCTGCTTGGACCGTTTGTCACATCAGCATCAGGATTCTCTTCAAGAACAAGATCGAGTTTATCGACTTGCACAACTACAGGCTCTGTTTGCACATTACTGACATACGGCAGCTATTTGAGCAGAAAAGTGAGAGAAAAGGACATTATAATGCTTGTGGAGAACAAGAGAGATGACAGACGCTAACAGAAACATAATAGCTTATCAGTTTAATATCTAGCATATTCTATCAAAATTAAAAACAAGTATGATTATTTCGAGAAATCAACTCAAAATCTTCCGCAGCTATCATGAATTTGCTACTCATTACCCATTTGAAAAAATTCAATAACAATGAGATGTGTTCTGGGTGTAGCTAGATTAGAAAAATCAAGAGTCGAACACAAACCATGATCTCCAATTTTCCAACTTTAGCAGTGGTGACACTAAGGGCTGGTGGCAAACCCATACTAGCATGTATAGCCTCGCCATTAATGTCTGCAAACAGAAAAGCTGAATCAAAAAGAAGAAGAAGAAGAAGAATAAAAACACAATCTTTTCTTTTCACAGTCAAGAAGAAAAAAGGGAGGGAGGACCTAAATTAGAAAGCTGAGCGGTGCGGCCTTGAAGCTTGAACTGATCTCTGGTGAATGATTTGAGC